>NW_026712344.1:2711688-2967155 GCF_030504385.1 Musca domestica | reverse complement strand
AAATAGCAAGGGAAGAACGTTATTGTTCTTACCCTAACGAACGAGGATGAGTCGCTCATATTATCAATATTTCTAATTTTTAAACTATCTCTACTCTTGTGTGTAATAGTTTCGTATCTAAGAATATTGACCAAACCTTAACTTCTCTATAAAATCCATCAAAAAAAAAACTTCTACGCATAAAAGCACTTTTAAAGAATCATAGAAGATCGTCTATAAAAGCATGAATGGTCATATAACAAAGGTTTTCATCTGTAAAGTTTATGAGTAGTCTCAATAAAAATCTACATTGGCCCTCCCATAAGTGAAAAAATATAACGAATATTCATTAAAATAAAAATTGCGGGACGATATTCTATGAATTAAGACACATAGACGTTATTGTATGGAAGACAAATTGAAGAATTGTGGAAATTCTTCTGGCAATAACATAACTTTTAAAATAGGAAATTGAACTGGATTTGTGACGCAATGTAATAACTTCAGTTTTGTAATAATTACCAAAGACCTAAAATGGTAAAGACTAGACAAAATGCATTTTGAGCAAATGGTTTGTGTCTATACTATCTATATAACAGTTCATGACAGGAAAATGTTAATATCAAAAATACATTTATAGAAAAATATGACAAACAAAAGTTTGAAAAAATCCAAAAATTGTGTTTCAAAATTCTATTCCATAGACTTTCCAAATTAATTGCATATTGCCTAAGCGGCTTAAATCGCATAACATTGCTAACTATTATGTTGTTACGATATCATAACAACAGAAGTATTTTCACAGGGTTGCCATGTCTTGGCTCTGTCTTGTCCCATCTATATACTTCTATGTCTTTGTAATTACTTGTTTGGTTACGATTTAAACTTGACATTGCAAAATGATTGATGAGTTGTGGGATAAACACGTAGATATTGGTTTTTTAATAAATGAATAGAATATAAATACCAAGCTAAACCAAACATTGTTACATTTGTTCGGTTTTTTTTAAGAAGCATTATTCACTTCAAATAACAGAAACCAAAAAATGCGTTCGTACATTTTTGTATTGTTCGTAGCGATCTGTTGTTTCGCAGTTTACGCCAATGCCGCTGCATTGCCTGCAACTCCAAATGATGTAGATGGGCCAGTACAGGATTCCCAAGACAATGGTATTTATTTATTATTCATTTCTTTCCTTGTATAATAACAACATATTTTTTTTTCCATTTCAAAAGTGGTTCCTGAACCCAACGTAGATGGACCAGTGCAGGAAGCACCTAATAATGGTATTTTCAATATCCAGATTGTTCTTATATTACTACAATTCATGCTCTTCTTTTTCAGGTGTAATTGGAAATGTCCCCGAACACAATGGGCCCCAAAACTGTACCGAAGCTCGTACGAAATTCTTGCTTTTGCCTTTGTTATTCCCCGATCAATTTTATTTCTAATTAATTGTGGGCTCAAGCCTAACACAAACGTTTAAAAATATATAAATGATTTGTATGCAAAAGCATTTTATTGCCTGAAATAATTATCGGATACTAAGTGGATCGATTTTTTGTTATATATCAAAATAAACCAGTCAAAAGTTGGGCGGGACCGGCTATATGATACCCTACACCACTATGCATATTTAGTAGAGCTCCCGTAACAAAACAATTTAATTGAAGTAGATCATTGCACCTATCAATACTTGGCTTTAGAGCAGTTTAGTTTGGTCTCAGTGAGAACTAATATATAGGAGGCATATCCTATTCTGAATCGATTTTCACTAAATTTTATAGCAAATAACATTGCTATAGAGTGCATTATATCACTTCGAGAATGATTATATTAAATATATATCGGAGCCGGGTTCCACAAATGGAAAGGTACGTCCCCAAGTTTCTCCATTTGGGCTCATATTAGTCATTATTTGCACAATAAACCTGAAATCGGATTAAGGATATATGTGGAGCTATATTTAAATTTTAGCCGTTCTTGATAAAATTTGGCAAAGGTATTTCTGAGCTCTATAAAATATCTGGTACCAAATATCATTGTTGTCGAATGCATTTTACGAATATGAGGGACTTAAACACCAAATCGGATGAAACACATATATGGGAGCTATAGCTATATCTGGACCGATTTTCTCCAAATTTCATGTAGTTGCTTCTAGACTGAATTCGATTGGATATACCAAAAATTTTTGACATATATCGGCCATTTGCTGAACAATTAACCCGAAATCGGTTGAAGATATATATGGGAGCTATATCCAGATTTGATCTAATCTCGATAAAATTTGGCAGAGGTATTTTCGACCTCTTTAACACATCAGGTCTCAAATGTCATTTTGTAGAATGCATATTACGAATATGAGGGACTTAAACACCAATTGGATGGAACATATATGGGAGCTATAGCTATATCTGAAATTTAAATGTACTTGCTTCTAGACTGAATTCGGTCAGATGTGCCAAAATTCAGGTCATTTGGACTGATATTGACCATTTGGTGCACAATTAACCCGAAATCGGTTGAAGATATATAAAATTTGATACACTTATTTCAGAGCTGTATCTGATAACTGGTACCAAAGATCATTGTTGTGGAATGCATATTACGCGCGTGAGGGACTTTAAACCCCAAATCGGATAAAACATATATATGGGAGCTATAGCTATACCTGAACCGATTTACACCAAATTTGAAGTGATACTTTCTAGGATAAATTCAGTCGTAAATGCCGAAATTCATTTGGGCTGATATTAGCCTTCTGGTGCACAGAGGGTATAAAATGTGATATGTCACCATAGAGTGTAATTTAGCTCTAATATTAGTTTCCCAGCCTCCAAACTCTATGTCACAGACACGTTGCCACAATTTCAGAGCAACAGATTCATGCTTTGATTCAAAATGCCGTTGGTGGTATAAAAGAAAAAAAATCTAGCCAAATGTTTAGTCAAATACTAAAAGAAAAGTTTTAGAACAATTCTTACATCGAATGCAACAGGCCTTGTGAGGACGAAAAGAGAGACTAATTATGGCAATATATACTAAAGGCCTGCACAAGACGAATTGTATGAATTATGCTTTTTTCGACACACTGACTTTGTCTACTCAATCATGCGCTATGTATTTGATAGGCAATGACAACCAACAACATCCCCCATTTTGATTCATGTGTGCCATTGTCTAAGGTTCGATCGTGGCATGGCTGACTCGAATATTTGCATGGTGTTCTCCATAAATGCAGGGTGTCAACGATAACATCGAACCGTGTCATCGTCAAATTGTGTGTCATTTGTGTACGTGTGCTTAAATTGAGAGAGTGTGTGTGTGTTACTTTCGACGGTGAGGATGTGTTTTTGTGTGTGCTGTAATTGGAAGTAACAAACACGGCATACATATAAAAGTGAGTACGAAATCAATAATTAAAAATATTCTTTATGACGTAGTTGAGGGCAGAAATATTAAGAAAATGTATCAGTTCTTTTTAATAATGATTGCCATTTTGGATTGTTTCGTCAATAGCCGAAATGTGAAAATTTTGTGTGGACCAATTAGAAGTACCTGAAATATGTTATTATTCGCCAAGAAATACTTTATTACAAAAATTGTATTTTTCACATATCGGAAAAACAGGTAGCGTTTGCGCATTTGCCTTCATTACGTGTGTGTATTTCTCGTTGGCAATTGTTCCATTATTGTTGTAATTTTTGTGGTAGAACATTTTTGTATGACGCACTATTCAACATCCCCTTTTATTGGTCATTACATGTTATGACGATGGGTTTGAGCCTGACCGACATGACGAGACATCGAGCATTTGGTTGGATGTCACGTACTGTTATGCGTTTGATCAAACAGGGCACAACATGACGAGCGTTTTCTCTCCATGGCATAAATAGAGAAATATGTCACACTTGCAGCCCTTTAATATATACTTCAAAAGGCAATCAACAATTTTGCTCCTTTTTTATAGACCATCGATATTATCACCAATCAAGGGGTTTTAGTATCTATTACACACATCTCTTTTACTGTTTGTATTTTTTCTCTGTTCTTGAATGAACTGAAATCCTAAATTTCTTAGCCCTGACTTGAAATAGTTGGTGTCTCTTAACCTTTAAAGACACATGAAAAAATCCTATTTGTTGGTCTTTAAAACTATGTAAGGTTATTGTGTGTACAGCAGCAATTGTTTTTCGTTCCGTTCGGAATCCTTGCTGACAAAGCTGGATAATTTGGGTTTACCGTTGAAATGCATTCCGGTGCTAAGGTCTTTATTAATTCAGTCTTGCTGCTTCATTTTATTGTTTTCCAAGTGTTCTCATATCAAACCCAAATCCCTTAAAAAAACTTCTTGGCATGATTAGACTTAAATATGGATTACCTTTGTTTGTCTCCAACTCCTTGTGCTCATTTCTTCACCGCCACTGGTAACACTCGTATCGTTTTTTTTGTACTGCTACGTTTCCGTTTCTTACGCTGCTTGGCATGATTGTAAATTGTCTCTGCATCACTAAATTTTTAAAACAGAATTAATATTCTCCCTTAAAGTGTAACAATATTAGATATCATACTTTGCAAGATAACGTACTCCCAGCCGGGGCAAATCGGCATGTTTCTTATTAAAGAAGGCCACTTCCATGCGCCTTAGATAGGCTGCCCATACCTGTAGGGCCATAAGTTTGAGTTCCTCTTTTGCACCATACGAAAGTAATTCCTCGACATAGCCTCGTAAAATGTAATTGTAACATTCCCAGGAGGTAAGTTGAGCTGTAATAGGATGATATTTAAAGTTAGAGCTACTCAGGAGATTTAAAAATGACATACGTTTCTCTGCCTTGACCACATTGATTTTCAAGGTTTTTGTATGTTTTGTGGTCGTTGTTTCATTGAAAGCATCATCATCATTTTCCACCTCTACTTGACGCACTTGCTCCTGTTTGGTACCACATTCTCGGCAATAGTAAAAACCCTCACGCTGTTCGAAGTCTGTTTCACCACAAACTGTGCAGGTTATGTTTGTAATGATCTCCTCTTCCATAGTGAAAATTAGAATTGTTAATTGAAGAGTTTCATGTACGCCACAAAGTTCTGCTCAGAAACCGTATACTTTTCCAAGATTGTCTTGGTCAGTCGTTCTCTGAAATGGTATATGTATATGTGTCAAAGGTTTTCCGGCAATGTCTACATTCTAAATTAGACTTCCATTGGGCTATACTGTCCAACTCTTACCTGTTTTAATAATTCTGTCCAATTGCCCAATAATGTCCAATTCTTATCCAATTCCAAGGTGTTCAGGAGTTGATTGTCGTCTCTGCTTCAAGCGTGGTTGGTTGTTCGTTGGAAAAAAATGAAAAACGTCCCATCGAAACGAATATGGAGGCCACAAAGGAATACCCGATAAAAAATAAACAGAAAGCAAAGACTCGGGGTACTTTTTTTGTTTACGAATGAGACATGAAAAAATTGAAAATCTTCACTAAAGAACGCGGAACTAGTTGCTACTATCGTTTGCAGAACTCGACTATGGGCTTGGGTGAAAACCGAGTACTCGACTATTCATATTCGATTTCAAATTCCTGTTAAACTATTGTGTCCAGGGGCTGGATTCTTGTTCTATGCAAATATGAAATGAAAAATATCTTGACCCAATAAAGTTAAAAATCAAAACAAAAATAGGGATAGGTAAGTCGACTTCCGATTAACCGAATAATCGACTTTTAGTACTCGAAGTTCTGAAACTCGAACTCTACTATGGACTAGGATAAAAACCGAGTACTCGACTATTCATAGTCTAATGTTCGACTTATGCTATCTTCTCATTGCCATTTGCATTTATAGGTCCAGGTTTTGCATAGCCCTCCCAATATTCGGAATTTTGATGATTTTTGCCACATTTTTGTCGGATTTGTCTAAAAATTGGTATTTGTAGTCCGTAATGGGTCCTAGTTCCGGTGGCGAAAAATTGTATGTATACGTCCACGATTTGTATAGCCCTTACGATATTCGGTATTTTAATTATTTTTGCCACATTTTTCCACGGACTTATCTTAAAATGGCTACTATAACGGTACCTTCGAATATTCGATATTTTTTTCAACGGAATTGTTTCAAATTTTGCATTAAGAGTTTATACCGGGGTCTACCTCTGCTGACTAAACATAGTCTGTATTTATCCGATCTCACTGGTATTTGCAGATTAAAGTGGTGGGATTATTGGAGTGTTTCTGACTGGAGTGTTTCGAACTTAATTTTACTTTAATTGTTTAAGAATAATTAAAAAACTACCAAATCGATTGAGATTTTACTTTAATTGTTTAAGAATAATTAAAAAACTACCAAATCGATTGAGATATCTTATATCAAAACTAGCGCCATCTTTATGTGTATTTTAGGGTTGACAATTCATTTGCTGTTTTACTAGTCGTCGGTAGATGGCAGTACACCACGTTGACTTGCATTTGTATATCCTGAACATATATAGTATAGAGGGTATATTAATTATACCCTACAACACTATGTGTTGGGGGTATTATAAGTTTGATTGGGCCAAAAATTATGTAACACCACGAAATATTGATTTCCCACACAGGAAAGTATATATGGGTCTTCCTATCTCGCCGAACTGAGTCGATGTAGCTATGTATGTCCGTCTGTCCATGTTAATTTGTAATCAAGCTACAGGTCGCAATTATGAACCGATCCTCACGAAATTGAAAATGGAGGTGGGGTTATGGTCAGAATAGAACCCTATTGTTTTTGGAGACGGATGCACAATATTTAGGGGTTGAAGTGGACCAAAAACAGAATAATTTCCTGATTTTGCAGTTGCTCTATAGGCCACAAATATGAAGCAATCGACGCGAAAATTTACATGGAGTTAGAGTTTAGGAGTGGGCAGAAACCTACCAATCGGCCATCGGCCAACAATTAGCGGGTTAAAAAGACCCCAACTTTTATGTAAGAAAATATGAAAATTTCCACTAAACCGCGAATATTTTCAATCCCAGCCAAATCACAAATACATTAAAAGATCACTTCTAAATTAAAAGATTACTTCAGTGATGCTAATAGCCAAGAAATCGGAAATATAGCAATATAGGTACAACATATATGTAAAAGAATTTATCATATTTATACTGCTTATAAATCAAGAACCGCTGAGCCGATTTTCACAATACCCATCAATTCGGAATAGTCTCTTGTCAGAAAACGATAATATCTAAGAAAATCGCAGGAAAATATATCAATTAAAAAAGGGAATATCTTTTGTCGATTTTTTTTTTCAATTTTTGTCATATTTTTTATCGCATGCGATTTTTTCAATTCGACTACAATTTTGAATTGTAAATTTTTTAAATTTTTACACCCCCCAACACTACGTTTTGAGGTTATGATATACATATCGCAATTATCGTCCGATCCTTATGAAATTTTGCATGGGGGTACGGTTAGGGTCAGAATTAAAGCCTATTGTTCTTAAGATGTACATTTTGAGGTGCAAATGGACTAAAAAATTTAATTTTTTCTAATTTGTAGTCGCTCTATAGGCCACAATTGAAAACTAATCGACACGGAATTTCGCATCGGAATAACTCTCTTCCGACAGGGAAGAAGTCTAGAATTTTGGATGACTGCAAAATGGACCACAACTTTCGCGTGAAATTGTACGGAGTGCGTAAATATTTGTTAAATTCTACGGGTCAAAAAACTAAGGGTAACCTCTGTAGTGTTGTAGGGTATCACATGGTCGGCCCCGCGCGACTATAGCCTTTGCTTACTTGTTTTGTATTTCCGTTTGTAATACCTCGACATATACATTTTAGACCCCACAAAGTATACATATTCTTGATGAGCATAAAATGTCGATTTAGCGATGTCAGTCCGCCGTCTGTGGAAATCACTCTAGCTTTTGAACAAATGAAGTAGGTTGATAAAATTTTATTCAAGTGTATATTTTGTCTGCAGGACTTTTGGTATTGAAAATGCGCCATGTAGGTCCACGTTTTGGTATAGCTCCCATGTAACGGTACCTCCTGATATTCGGTATTTTGATTGTTTTAGAGACATTATTTACCGGAATTGTTTAAAATTTGGTAGTTGAAGTTTGTAACGGATGCTGCAGCCTATGATAGAAAATTGTCTGTGCAAGTCCACGTTTTCATATAGCCACCATATATCGGCACCTCCCGATATTCGGTACTTTTTGAAGTTCGTAATGGATACTACAGCCTATGACAGAAATTTGTTTGTGCAGGTATAGCCCCCATATAATGGTACGTCCCTATTTTATTTTTCTGAAAATTTCCAAATTCGTTCTAAATGGTGGAGGGTATTCAAAACATATATATATATATATATATATATATATATATATATATATATATTCAATACACCGAAAATGGGGGGGGGTACCGTTGTATGGGGGATATACGATATCGTGGATCTATATAGACAATTCTCTGTGTGGGGGTGAAGTACTCATAAAGAACTCCTTGTGTACAATTTCAGATAATTCGATTGAAAAATGTGGTTACAATAATCAAAATACCGAATATCGGGGGGTACCGTTGTATGGGGGCTATACGATGTCGTGGACCGATATAACCCATCTTCGAACTTGACCTGCCTGCAGACAAAAGACAGATCTGTGCAAAATTTTAGCTTCCTATCTTAATTCGTTTTGACTGCAGCCTGATTACAACAGACTAACTGACGGAAAGGGCTAAATAGTCTTAGAATTTTACGCTGATCAAGAATATGTATACTTTGATGGGTCTAAAATTATTATTTCGTTGATTTACAAACGTAATGATGAACTTAATATACCCTCTATAATATGTATGGTGGAGGGTATAAAAAGTGAATATTGTTTGCTACATTTTTTCAATTTTTGCCACATTTTTTATCGCATGCGATTTTTTTGAATTCGACTTACAATTGAAACACTAAAGGTGACGGTATATAAGCAGCTTGGCATCCTCCATCCTTACATCCAATTACTATCAAAACAGAAGAAAAAGAACCAAACAGCTTATTGTATTGATTTTGAATAAACAATTGAAAACCGCGAAAATGAATGAAAGGTTAAAATTTCTTTTCAAAATCATGTTCTATATATCTCTAATTATACCATGATTGAATCCATGACCTATATAAGGTCGGCCAGAAGGCCCATCTGGCAACGAAGTTTGTTGTCACAAGACATATTGTGAATTGAAATTCAAAGAGAGCCAAATTAAAATAGTGCTGCAACTACTACTACATTTATTGTTAAATTGTTGTCAAAAATAGTATTCTTGGCTGACCTTATATAGGCCATAATTAAACCCTCTCTGCTTCTTCCCCTTTAAAATAAAAATGCAGTTTCTTCTTTCAATTTCTGAAAATACACATAACCATTTGTTTTGAGTCTTTATTAAATATTTATGTATATCATATACTATTTTTTTTTCGCTATGACATTCGTTTTAATTGTCTTTATAATTTATCTTTTTTTAGTTTGTTTGTTCTTTGCCTAAATTCTATTTACATAAATTATTAGAAAATAAGATCAACATTTTGAGCATTCTCGTTTTGTTGTTTTTCTTAACACTGAAAAAAAATAAATAACAATTATTTGTGAAATACTACACATATGCACATATATCTTAGGATTTTCTCTATAAATATATAATGTTGCAATAGGATACGAGAACCAGTCTCCTTTAGGTTTTTCGTATGAATATATAAATTTATGGTATTGGGATGTGCATTTATGAACATTGACGCAGACATATATAAATATAGAATGCATTTGCTATACACAGGACATGAATACATGCACGTACATATATTCGTAATGGGATAACGGAAAAGTAAATCATTATAAAATTTATTTTAATGGGAATATATGGAATTCAAATCGAAATGTACATTTATAAAATTTCTGCATTCAGTTTTGAATCGTTTATGGTATTTTTTTCTACTCAATACCAAAATAGTAAAGAGAATGTACTTTTTCAATATTATTTACAAGGTGAGATAAAGAAACTACAACAAACTTAAGACTGCTGTCATTTCTATGCCACTCGTACGACAGCTGTTAAAATTATTCCAGTGAGAGAACATTATATTGTTTACAAGCGTACATAAGCATTTTGGTGAGAATTTTCCAGAAAAATAATTATTCTTGATGGAATTCAAGCGTGTTTATGTTTGGCTGGAAAACCACAAGTGGCTATCGTTAGAGCACTCCAGCATTTAACTGTGAATAAATCTTTTGTGTCTCATACCATCGCCCGTTACCGTGATACTGGTAGAGTAGCCCGACGTCAAGGAAGTCGACGGAAGAAAACAGCTACATAAACAGAAATGGTTCGAACATTAAAGAAGCGACTTGATCGCAACCCGCTTCGCTGTGGCCGAAAAAAGGCTCGTGAGCTGGAAATATCGCAATATTTCATTCGGCAAATATTGAAAAATGAGTTCGGGGTAAGCCATTGAAATTTCAAAAACGAGCAAGAATTTACACCGCAACAGAAAGAAAATAGACTCAAAAGAGCTAAAGAGTTGCGTCGCTTGGCCGAAAGTAGTGAACTGCCGAATATGGGTTTCTCCGATGAGAAAACATTCGTTGTCCAGCAGATTGTCAACAAACAAAATGATCGTGTTTACTTGCCAAAGAGGTCAGCTGAAAATGTGCACCTTCGGTTGGCCACCAAAACTCAAGCGCCGGCCATGATGATGGCGTTGGGCCGCCATAACAGCCGATTATCGCTGTCTGCTCGTATTAATCGACCATGGCATCAGAATAAATGCCGAATATTATCGCGAAAATATTCTGGAGGGTGTATTAAGCCTTGGGCACACAAACATTTTGGCCGCAGACCTTGGACATTCTAACAGGACTCAGCACCATCGCACTCAGCACGCGCCACCCAAAAATGGTTACAAAATGAGGTTCCTCGCTTCATTTCCAGCATACAATGAACATCAAACTCTCCGGATACCAATCCGTTGGACTATTGTGTCTGGAGGTTGGCTCTAAAAAATACCAAAGTGTCTATCACCTGAAGCAACCACTTCGCCGAGAATGGGCCAAAATACCGCAGAGCAACATTCGGACAGCGTTCGACGGTTTCATTGGCCGTTTGAAGGCCATAATTCGTACCAAAGGTGACCAATTCGAACAAATCTAAACTTATTCTAAAATTTGATGCTATTTCCGATATTTTTTTGCTTTCATTTAATAAAATTAAAAAAAAATAAAATAAATAAAAAATATGGTGTTTGATTTTGTTGCAATTTTTTTTTATCTCAACCTGTAATGTCGGACCACAAGAAGATATCATTTCTTTAATCCTACCTATTGGTCACCAAGCCCTTTTCTGGGTTTCTTTTGCATTTGTCTACAAATGTTATTAGTTTATTCGAATACAGAAATGGATTCTAGTAAAAATTTTCTCAAAGTAGATCTTCTTATCTGAAATAACTAAAACTCTTCTTGTGTAGAAGACCAATACGTTTTCCTTTAAAGAAGATATTATTTAAAGAATTTAAACTGGCATTGAGTACTTATTGCAGAATAATACATGTGTATGTAACAATAATTTTGAAATGTATAGGTGTAAATGTATGCTCGTATATTTATTATGGGACGGACATTCTTTTTAAATAAATATATATTTTTTAATTTATACCACTTTCAATTAGTTTTTTTTTTTCGTTGTTACAATATCTAGTATAGGGAGACGATTTTAAGATTTTTGATTTCTGAACATAATTTTCAAAATATTTCAAATTTATGATTTAAAGTCAATGTAATTAAAAAAAAACGCTTCAATTTAACAATAAAAAATGATAATTTTAACGTAAGTATTACATCTGTGCTTTTGATTTCCTTTTTATTAACAATTACATACATACAGATAAACATTTATATTTATTGTAAATATTCTTAAATCTAAGGATTTAAAAGTTTTTATTCTATTATTCTTTGGTATTATTTTTAAAGCATTCCATTTTTCAGGTTTTAATTAATGGATTTCTATTTTTGTTTTGTTTTTGCAAGAAAATTATTTGTTTTCATATTTTCATAAGATTCAACGTTTTACTTAAAAGAAAGCTAATTAAAAATGATAAAAAAAAACAAATATAAAAGGTCTGTCGGGATTTGTGAATTTTGATAAAAATACCAGTTAATTGAAATGTATAAATAATAAGCGTCAATTCTTACAAATTTTGAAGAATAAAAATTTAGTTACATTTTTATATAAAGTAGGGTAAGTGCGCCTAAGGTCGGCATGTCCCAGTAGTCGGCAGTTTTGAAATTTAAACATAAATAAGTAAGAATAGAAATGACCAAATAATGAAATAATTGCAAAAAAAAACGTCATCAGTGTTCTCTGCTCTCTTTCTTTTAAAAAAAACAACAATGAGCTCCGATCATTTATTACGAGAGAATAACGGTTTTCGTCAGTGAGTGTCTTCCAACGCGTGCCATAGTGCTTGTTTCTAAAGAAAAAATTAGTGGTGGTGTCAAATTAATAATCGATTTAAGTAAATTAAATTTAATTTAATACTTTTGGAATCAGAAATATTTTATTAAAGTCTAAAGATCATTTTATAACTTAAAAAATTTACAAATCAAGCATTTTTCTGTTATATTATTTAATGCCGACATTAGGAACAGAAAAAATATAATTTTTGACCCATTTCACCAAACCTTGAAAAAACTATTAAAAAATTATCCAAAAACTACACAAATAAATAAATATTTTTGTGTCGGCAGTTGTTTTTATTTGTGCTTTTTGACCAATTTTCTAAATTAAGTGGGCTTTTTTAAATCAGCTATTTGACGTTTTAGATAGCGATGGCATTTTTGAAGAAAGAAAAGAGATCAATTCACAAATTCCAAATGTAAGAAAGGTACTTTTTTCTTTTTTATTTAATCTCATTTTTATTTTAATTGAAAATCCATACGTTACCGAAGGTAAGCATACTATTCATGATATTTATTTGGTTTGAATGATAATTAAATAAAACATAATTAAATAAATAATTAAATAAAACACTATTTAAAAACGAAATTAATTAATTGAACTGTGAATTAGTAATATAGCATTGTTTTATACTATTAGAAATAAAAAAAATATATAAAATTATATTTTTTTTACTGAAATACTATATGCCGACTACTGGCAAAAAGACATGCCGAGCATTGGAAAATGGTGCCGACTACTGGCAAAAAAAACTACTATTTTAGTAAAATTGCAAATTTTGCCAATTTAATAAAAACAAATTCAATCGTTGTTTATTATTTCGAAAACTAAACAAAATTTGGAATCTGAACAACTTTATTTTTCTGCAATTGAACGATTTCACTCAGAATGTTGAAAGATTGAAACATTAAAAATTCTAAAAGTGCCGACTACTGGTACACTTAACCTATCTGAATTCAAACTTGTTCCACTTTAAACTACAAATACCATTGCGGATAATGCTGTTAAACTTTTCAAAAAACAATAAAGTAGGTGAAGCCGTTGTATGGGAGCCATACCAAAATGGGAACCTCTTTAGATAATTTTACAGTTTAAGGATTGTCATCTACCAACCCATTTAACCCATTATAAACTACAAATAAAATTTTTAGACAAATCCGTGGAAAAATGAGGTAAAAATCATCAAAAAATGCCGAATATCGGAGCTACCGTTATATGGGGGGTTCTATGCATACAATGTTTTGCCACCGAAGCTATCCGTGGAAAATATGACCAAAAATCATCAAAATACCGAATATAGACTAGATACCGTTGTATGGGGGCTATACTATAGCGTAGACCTATACATACTATGTTCCGCCACAGAAGCTAGAACCCATTACGAACTAAAAATGCCAATTATTAGACAAATCCGTGGAAAAATGAGGCAAAAATCATCAAAAAATGCCGAATATCGGGAAGTACTGTTATATGGGGACTACACAACGACGTGGACCTATGCATACAATTTTTCGTCACCAGAGCTAGAACACATTACGACCTACAAATAACAATTTTATATAAAACTGTGAAAAAAGCAACCAACCATCCTAGACACAATACAAATTGTTGTGCCAAATGTTGCCCTAAGTTTTACATCTAATAATGTGGGCTGCTGTATCGTGATTTCAACAGACAGCCGGACATTGTTAAATCGACTTAGAATTTTATGCTGATCATGAATATATGTATATACTTTATGGGGTGAATATTTAGGGATGTTACTACCGGAATGACAAAGTTAATATACTCTTCATTTCAAGATGGAGGCTATAATTAACAAGTTAAAAAGCAGTAAGTTTAGCCGGGCCGAACATTGAATACCCTGCACCATTTGGAAAGAATTCGGAAATAAAACCCTGAAAATATGTTGTTAAAATTTTAAAAATACCGAATATAGCCGTTATATTGGTGCCTATACGACGTGGACCCAAACAGGCATAGTTTGCCATAAGTCATTACCAAATTCAAATTCGGAACTTGAAATAAACGGCGAATATTGTAGCTAAAATCACCAAAATATCGAGTATAGGGAGGTACCGTTATATCGGAGCTGTGCGAAGACCTGAACCTGCGTAGACAATTTTTTGTTGTAGGCTGTAGCATCCATTACGAACTTCAAATACGACATTTTTCAAACAATTTCGGTGAGTATTGTACCTAAACTCGTCAAAATAC
Source organism: Musca domestica (assembly GCF_030504385.1). Lineage (NCBI taxonomy): Eukaryota > Metazoa > Arthropoda > Insecta > Diptera > Muscidae > Musca > Musca domestica. The sequence goes on along the minus strand of NW_026712344.1, from coordinate 2,952,476 downwards.
CGAATATAGGGAGGTACTGGTATATGGGGCCTATACGAAGACCTGGACCTGCATAGACAATTTTCTGTCACAGACTGTAGTTTCCATTACGAAGTCTAAATGCGTAATTTTAAAAAAATTGGTGAATAAAGACGCTAAAATCACCAAAATACCGAATATAGGGAAGTACCGTTATATTAGGGCAGTACGAAGACTTGGACCTGCACAGACAATTTTCTGTCTTAGGCTGTAGTATCCATTGCGATCTTCAATACCAAATTTTAAAAAATTCCGGTTAATAATGTCGCTAAAATCATCAAAATACCGAATATCGGGAGGTACCGTTATATGGGGGCTGTACGAAGACGTGGACCTGCACAGACAATTTTCTGTCATAGGCTGTAGTATCCATTGCGATCTTCAAATACCAAATTTGAAACAATTCCGGTAAATAATGTCGCTAAAATCATCAAAATATCGAATATCGGGAGGTATCGTTATATGGGGGCTATATGAAAACGTGGACCAACATGGCCCATTTGCGAACCTAACCTGCCTACTGAAAAAATAAACATGTGTGCAAAATTTTAGCCTTGTATCTCAATTCGTTCGAAAGATAGCGTGATTACAACAGACGGACAGACAGACATAAGGGAATAGCTATATCGACTTAGAATTTTACGCTGATCAAGAATATATATACTTTGTTGGGTCTGACATGAGTGTTTCGAGGAGTAACAAACGGAATGACTAAGTTAATATACCCTCCATAGTATGGTGGAGGGTATAAAAATCGCGTGTCTTCAACGTTACAAAAGAAATCTTGAGTCAAAAAAAAGGAATTCTAAGAGAAGGTGGAGGACAACTGACTAATTATACATGAATTAATTGAAAACATTTGTCAAGAAGTAATTAGAATTTAGAGTTTAGACAATTTTCTGTCACAGGCTGTAGTACCTATTAGGAACTTCAAATACGATATTTCAAAAAATTTTGATAAATATTGTACCTAAAATCAAAATACCAAATATGGAGAGGTACTGAGGTATGGGGCCTATACGAAGACCTGGATTTTCTGTCAAAGACTTTAGTTCCCATTACGAACCCTAAATACGAAATTTGAAATAACTCCGGTGAATAAGGTCGCTAAAATTATCCAAATACCGAATATTGGGAGGTACCGTTATATGGAGGATATACGAAGACGTGGGCCGGCATACGTAGTTTTTTGTCATAGGCTGTAGTACTTATTACGAATTCTAAATACGATCTAAAGGTGAAAACAACTCTGGTGAAGAATATTTTCATTGAAAAGTTCGGCTACAATCATCAAAATACCGCATATCGGGGGGTACCGTTATATGGGGGCTATATGACATCGTTGACCGATATTGCCCTTATTAGAACTTCACCTGCTTGCAGGTGACCGATCTGTGCAAAATTTTAGCTTCCTATCGTTATTCGTTTTGACTCTAACATGATTACAATAGACAGACGGACGGACAGGGCTAAATCGTCTTAGAATTTTACGCTGATCAAGAGTATACAGGGTGAGATGAAAAAACTGCAACCAACTTCAGACTACTGTCATTTCTAAGCCACTCGTTCGACAGCTGTACAAATTATTCCAGTGACAGCTCATTATATTGTCTACAAGCGTACAAAAGCTTTTGGTGAGAATTTTCCAGAAAAAAAGTTATTCGTGATTGAGTTCAAGCCTGATAGTGTGATTTCTTTATTTTTTGGGTGGAAAACCACAAGTGGTCAGTCTTGTACTAGTTATAAGCCGTACTAGTACCAAATGTGTCCCCAAGTAATGCGAATGGAACCAATTGACACCTTTTCGTCCCCAAGTAAACGAAGAAGCGACAGTTGTGCATAAATAAAAAACCACCACCAAAAAACCAACCAACAGACAAGTTAAACGAACATTTGAATGAGATCTCTACGAACAAGAATCACTTTGAATAGTTAGGGGTTAGTCTTTTGTCTCTGGTATATGACTGTAAACCTGGAACTAGTACAATACCATCTACAGGTAATGCAAAAGGAGTCAATTGGTTACCTCGTATGACATCCCCATGTTAAAGTTTACAGTTGTTTGCACTGTGAGGGGTGTTAAGTGGAACTAGTTACTGTAATCCTAAGAATCGACGAGTATACGGTGCCGAACTAGTCCACATTGCTAGCGGGAATAGACTTAGAAGAGCTAAAGAGTTGTTTCGATTGGCCGAAAGTGATGAACTGCCGAATTTGGTTTTCTCCGATGAGAAAACATTCGTTGTCCAGCAGAAAAAAATATAAAAAAGTATCGTGTTTACTTGCCAAAGAGGTCAGCTGAAAACGTGCACTTTCTGTTGGCCACCAGAACTCAAGCGCCATGGTGATGGTGTGGGCCGCCATAACAGTCGATGGTCGCTCTCCGCTCGTATTAATCGACCGTGGCATCAAACTAAATGCCGAATATTATAGAGAAAATATTCTGGAGGGTGTATTGAAGCCTTGGGCACGCAAACATTTTGGCCGCATCCAACAGAACTCAGCACCATCGCGCCATCTCGCTTCATTTTCAGCTCACAATGGCCACCAAAATCTCCGGATACCAATCCGTTGGACTATTGTGTCTGGAGTGTTTTGGAAAGTAAGGTTGGCACTAAAAAATACCAAAGCGTCGATCTCCTCAAGCAAGCGCTTCGCCGGGAATGACCAAAGCAACATTCGGGCAGCGTGTGGCGGTTTCATTTGCCGTTTGAAGGCCCTAATTCGTAGACTTATTCTTAAATTTGATGCTATTTCCAATTTTTTCCGATACATTTTTTTTTTCATTCAATAAAATTTGAAAAAAAAAAATGTAAAAATTATGGCGTTTGACTTTGTTGCAGTTTTTTTTTTTTCAAAAAAAAAAAAAAAAAACTAAAAAAACTTAAAAATATTAAAATAAAAAAAAATATTGTAATTTTTAAAATATATATTTTTATTTAAAAAAACACCGTGTGGGGATTTTGTTGTTGGTTGTTAAAACTAATATTACATTTTACGAGAGAAAAATAAAAAAAAACAATATCATTGAGTTTAACAAAATAAACAACAAACACAAATGTGAACTTAATGAAAGTGTTTGTACCAATTATAGAGAATTCTTAGAAAATAAAATAAATTGATTTGCATTCTTAAATAATAAATTGTTTTTTTTTTGTTTTTGTAATTGCCACTAAATGTTAAAATTAATGAAAGCATAGGAAGTTGGGTATTTTTTAGTTTTCTTAAAGAAAATATAATTTGTTTTTGGGTAAAAATCTCGTCTTTTTGTTTTTTGTTTGAAATACATACACATCTAACAATACATTTAAAAATATATTTATTTTTTGTTATTATAATCACTTTTAAATTAATACAAATATATTTTATTGTTTTTTTTTTTTGTATGTTTAATACTACAACAACTAGTGGACAAAATATAAAGTGCTAAAATCTTAATTTATTATGTCTATTTCGATTTTTATTTAATTTATTGATTTTGTTCTTCTTATATTTTTTACACACTTAGAAAAAAAACATATTGTATGTATATATTACTTACTATTCTAGTAATATATGTATAAACAATATAAAAACAAATGTGTTGAAAGGGTATGGGCATAATTGAAAAATGGTAGGAGGGGTTTCTATTCCCCACCACATTTCTTGAGAAGTATCAATATTTGAGAAAATTTATTTTCATTTTAACAAAATTGTGAAATTTCAGAAAACGTGTTTGCCTTCATTTACCAAGCCCACAATTTTCCAGCCCATTTGTCAATATATTGTGCTAATATTTTGTATTATTACTTTAAAGATAACACTTTTGAGTTACGTATTAATATTTTTTTTAAATTGTATATATTTATTTTTTTAATTTGTTTTTTTTTAATTAGATTTTTATTTGCTAAAACGTATAATTTCTTTTTTCTTCTAAATTAATTGCATTTTTCTCATTCTCTTTAAAATTGTTGTTTTCGTTTTTGCTGTAGTTGTTGTTCTTGTAATACATAAATTCCTTTTTTAAACTCAGTCTAAATTCTGAAATTGGTCATTAACTTCTAAGAAAACACATAGTTTTTCTATTTAAATTTTATCAAACATAACCTTAAAAATGAAAACTAGATTTGAAAATCTTTGAAATATCAGATTTTTGTTGCATTTAAAAATGGTCGTTTTTTTGTTTTGTTTAAATTTTCTTGTTGTTGTTGTTGATAAATAAGTTGAACTTTTTTTGTAAAGCTTTTTTTTTAATGTGGTAATCGTATGCTGAACGTAATTTTGTTTGGCTGTTGGTGGTCCTAGTGGAGCAGCAGTAGTGGTTTTAGGGTTGTTGTTTTTTTTCAGATTTCTTGATGGCAGGATGTTCCTAAAAATATATTAAAAAGTAGAAATGTCTATTACGGAACTCTATTCCCCAAAGCAGGGATCGGAAGTCAAAATCTTTTGAGATCGCACACTGTGTTTATATTGTCTGTATTGGGATATGTCGGGTTTGAAAGGTATTGGGTGCTTATATCGCGTTTATGAAATTATTGGTTATTCAAAATTTGGGACCGTTGTGGTTGAGGTACATGAAGTGGTGGCCCGTTCTATCCGTTTTTCATACCAGATCTTGTGTTGGCAAAAATATTGGGTTGTGCGAATGTTGAAGAGAATCGGATACATATTTCACATTTTATAAGAGTTATAATAATTTCAAATTTTGACCCCTTGTTGGGGAGGTACCAAAAGGAATGGACCGATATATCCCATCCTCACACTAAATCCTGTTTTAATAAAAGTATTGGCTTGGATCGAGTTAGAAAGGAATCAGATGCTGATTTCGCATTTTATGACCTTCAGGATTATTCAAAATGTTGACCCTTTTTGGGTATGTACTCGATGGAGTGGACCGATATATCCCACCTTCACATCGAAATTTAAATTGATAGAAAAATTGGGATGCTTGAAATTTGAAGGGAAACGTGCGCATATATCGCGCTTTATGAGTTTCATGGTTATTCAAAATTCTGACACTTTGTGGGGGGAGGTAACAAAAGGAGTGGGCCGATTTAACCCATATTCACACCAAATCTTGTGTTAATAAAAATCTTGAGACGAGTAAAATTCGAAGAGAATGGGATGCATATCTCGCATTTTATGGATGTTTTAGTTATTCAAAATTTTGACCCTGTCTGGGGGAGATACGCGAAGGAGTGTACCGATATATCCTACCTTCACATCAAATCTTGCATTGATAGAAATATAGGGCTGTGTGAAATGTTGAAGAAAGTCGGAAGTATATTTTGCATTTTATGCGATTCATGATAATTGAATATTTTGACCCGTTATGGGGGAAGTACCAGAAGCAGGGGTACGTTCTATCCGTTCTTCATACCAAATCTTGTGTTGGTAAAAATATTGTGATGTGTGAAATTTGAAGAGAATCGGAGGTATATATTTTGTACTTTATGAGAGTTTCAGTTATTCAAAAATTTTGACCCGTTGTGGGGGGAGGTACCACAATTTCCAAATTTTTACCCTTCGTGGGGGAGGTACTTGAGGGATTGATCCGATATTATCCATTATCGTACCTGACATAGCTCTGATAAAAATATTGGAATTTGCATCGTTTGCACAAAATCGAAAGTTTGGACTCCCTTCGAGAATTATCGCTGGTGCAGCCAGATGGACGAAATGATCGAGTTCAAATGACTTGAAACGAATTTTGTTCAAAGAGACCTAGGATATAAGAAATGGGGTTTTCAATGAGACACGTCTTGGTCGTTCCCTCTGTACCCATACCCATATGACTGAGGGTATAGAAAATAATAAAATAAATAACCTCAACCTATGACTGCATACTTCACCAGTAGGTCCGAAATAATGACATTTACATACCTTCTTCATTACCAGTAAGCACAAAAAATATTTATGTTTCTAAACTTGACAAGCCAAAATAATATAATTTCGAAAACTTTTGTTTCCAAATCTAAACTGCCATCTATTAAACCATCAGAAAAACAAACCCTTGCCCCACATATAACACACTCTAACATTAGAGACCATTGCCATAGCCACCACACTGCCATGCCCCCCCGCATCATGCCACTTCCATTCTAACCTCTTTAAATCAAATGCGATTTACGATTCGAATGTTCAATGGCGGCCAACAGTTCATGTTTTTGCCTCACATATAGTCTACCCTTTTTCCACGGATTTTGCAGCAACAACGGTTTAAAGTCATCGCGCAGACACCGTTCGCGGGCCCCAATAACGGCAACCAAACAAAAGTTATCCAATGCCTCATTCGAGTAGATGGGACCATTGCTGCCCTTCAGAACGGCCGCCATATTCAATTGTTTCACCACCAAATTTATTACCTCTCGAGCCGAAGTTTTCGCCGTGACGTGTAGCTTTAAACTTGTACCCGATGCCAGGCCGGTGTTATAGGCTGTGTACACTTGTATGATACCCGATGGAGTATTGTCCGATTGATTTTCAGACACAAGGGTGGGGCAACTGCTGGCCGTATACTCTTCGGTGCTGTTCAGACGTTGTATATGACGGCTAGTCGATGGCTTAGCCAAGGCGGGCATATTCTCACCCAAACTTGAGGATGTGGATGTCTTTGTGTCCGATTGCAGGGCACTGAGAGTGGATTTCAGGTACAGACCATTATCACGTAGATTAGCACTGGACGCGGATTTAACCTTTTCGGCTGTCTTAATTTGTTTGCACTCATATTCGCCGTTGTAGTTGACTTTCAGCGATTGGCTGGAACCCAGAGTGGCTGGGTCCTGACTCACCAGATACGGTGCCGAACTGGAAGAGTGCACCGTTATCATGGGCGTGACCGGTGTCGTTGAGGTCGGTGTGATGTTCGACGATGTTCGCTTACGTTGAAGTCCCTGAATGTGTTTTTGATTTTGTTTGGCTGTTTCGCTGAGCGTGTCATCCGACCGTGAGGGTGGTACACTAAAGACTTGGCCAAAATCACTGTTGCTCGTCAGCACAGAATCATTGGCCGAATAGTAGCTGTGGGTTGTACAGTGGGAGGTCACCGAATCCCCGGAATTCTTACGCAACGATGGCACCTCTGTGGACATGGCCTCATTTTGGACCTGCAAGAAGCTGGTGGTAGTGGTGGGTGTTGTGGTCATGGCGCAGGAGGATGTTGTGATTCCCATTTGATTCGTCGTCGTCGTTGATTTTTGATTCCCTGTAGATGTGGTTGCAGTTGGCGTCGTGGCTGCAGATAATCCCAAATTTTGTTCAGATTTGGAATGTTCTGGTCCCAAATTGGAGCTGCTATGACCTGACCCGGGGCCAGGCCAACTGCCACGTCCCGAACCAGATTTACTAAACTTCATATCACCTCTCATGGGTGGCTGCAGTAATTGGGCATTGTTGGAATGGGAATCTGTCTCAGAGTTCTGGGCGAAATCCAAAATCTCTCTCATCGCTGCTGAGGGTGGGGCATTTTTATCACGGGCGAATGCTATGACATCCATAAGCCAACGCACTGCCTTCCAGACGGCATTGAGACTGGCTGTCAATTCCTGTAATTTGGCCAAACGTTCCTTGGCTGTCTGCAATTCGCTGGTGGAGAAGGCCTCCCGTTGCGAGTGATTGGCCAAGGTGGTGTCCAGCTCTAAAATACACGAAAGTCTGGCATATTTTTGTATAATACCCGGTTGATAGGTAGACAAATGGATCATCTCAAAGGCCTGTATACTGAGACAGGCCAAATCTTCGCGTTGCAGTAACAGTTCCGACTGGCCCGGCACTGCACAACTTAGCTCCACCGAGGGGCAAATGATGAGGAAACTTATATCTCTGCTATGTTCGATAACTTCTACATCGTATAGCCTATGGGTAACAGCATCTTGAGGTTTTATATTCATGTAGGAAAATAGCTTATTTGTGGCTGTGGTCAGATCGTAGAGGAACAACCTTTGAACTTCTGTTGTTGCTTCCGGATTTGTATTGAATTCCAAAGCTAAACGCAGCGGACTAGTACTACGACGTCCATCATCTGACTTGCCATCTTGGGCGCCACTACCGTTGCCACGTTTCAATACCTGCCACTCCTCGGCTGAGATATGACTATTATCGCGTACCTTACAATGCGGCAGAACGTTGGGAGTTTTCGCCGGCACCACTACTTGGATCTGATCCATTGAACATTGCATTTTCAAATAGCCCAAATAGAGACCGGGACTCAGACGTTGATGGGCCATCTGATGATACTGGACCTGTTCGGCTAATGAAGATATCAAAATCTCATTGATATTGTACTCCTCATGTAGTGCTCCGATTTTCTTTTGCAGTTTATTGACCGGAAGCCAACGAGAATTTAGAATGGAAACTTGTTTTTGACTCTTCACCGATTGGATGGCGGTTAGCACAACCGTACCATGGGCATCCTTCAGGGGCTTATAATACAACTGACCGAGATCATTGAAACCCAATGCCGATTGCATTTGACAAACGGCCGAGAGAAGTTTTGTACGAAAATGATTGGCGGAGGTAAGATTACGTTCCATGTCGGTGCGTAACGATTTGACATCGTCCCAAGTGCAGGCGACCTGAAAAGAGCATGGTTTTAAAAAGTGAGGAGATATTTAATTTTTATTTGTAAAAAATAAAATACATTTTTAATTTATTTTCAATTCACAGAATACCAATGACCCTACAGCACATGTCAAAAATTGGTAAAGAAACTCATTATTCCGTAATGGGAATTTTGGGAACAGTTCATGGATTGTTCTTAGAATATATAACGTTTATAAATATAGGCCTCCTGATGGAGGACAATCTATGGGTATGCTATGCCTCGCAAGCCATTTTGGATTAGAAGGTTCTCCATTGGTCTATGAATAGTGGGTCGCCCTAAGGTACTTTGGTGGGTCTTCTGTGGATATTAAACCTTCCATAGTCCTTCAACGGATATAAAAATGTTCACAAGACTTCCATTTATTTCAACAAGCTTTCTATAGGTGAAAGGTGTTCCAAAGGCCCCTATGGGCTTATATGGAAAGTTCTCCCACACGCCTACTATGGATAGACATGATTTTAGAGGGTTTCAGATCTATTTCGCAGATCTTAAAATGATAAAAAAGGACTTCTCAGACCTTCTTTTTTAAAGAAGGTCGCTCATTTCTTTTTGGATCTACTATAGATAAAGGCCAACAACGAGACTTCTCTGGATTAAAGGACCTCTATGGGTGAAAAGCATTTCTTCTGAATAAAGGTCATTCACAGGATTTATGTAGATAGAAGGTCTACGACAGGTCTCCTATGGGATTTTATGGATACAAGACCTTCTACAGGTATTTTATGCATTCCGTATATTGCAGACCTTTGCAATTTTTTCTGCCCAGATCTTCTGTGAATATATAAAGACCCACCACGAACCTACACTGGATGAAAAAGCTCTTTCAGAAATTTTGGGGATGGAATTCCTTCCTCAACAGGACTTTTCTGGTTAGAAGCTATATCGAAGGTCTCCTGTTGATAGAAGGCCTTCTAATCTTTTATTATTTTTGGGAAACACTAGACACATACCTTCATTAACCAATGATAATCACTGTTCAAGGTGCTTGGGAAGGATTCATCGATTTCGATAACCGGTAGGAAATCTTCACTGGTCACCAAAATTTTATCCTCACAATACACAATACTGGCCAAATAAATACCCCTGAAAAAACAAAAAATCAATAATTTTGCAATCCATTAACAAATTCTCAAGAGAGGGCATCCACTTACCTCCTCAAATGTTTTTGAAACTTGGAAGCCACCGAGAACAGCTGCTTTATGGTTGTCTTCTTTTTGGGATTTCTCCGTTGAGCGCTATTGGTGTCCAAAGTCAGTTCGGAGACATCGGATGGTCGGGCCAAACGTACGGCCGTAAACAGATTGTCCAGCATACGTTGGCGACCCGTATAACGATCTTCGCGATTATTTAAATCGCGCCAGCCTATTTTGTGGCAAACAATTAAGAAAGAGAGGGAGAAAACAAATATTCAATTAAATTGTTTTGCATTATTTATTCATTCACCTTTCATCGCCCGTGGATGAAAGTGAGAACATTTCATTTTATCGCTTATTTTATTCTTTCGTTCTACTCACTTGACGGTATAACACTGGCCGGCACCGAACACTTGTATGGTCCCCATCCTTTGACATTGCCACTGGCTGCGCGTATAAAATAACGTCGACCCTGTGTCAATCCCGTAATCTGACACTGTGTACCCATGGTACCGTGAAAGCTACGCCAGTCCATGAGTTCGCGTTCACCCACGACATTGCTGAAATCTGCACGAGTTGACCATTGCACTGGAAATCCAAAAAGAAGATAGTATGTGAATGGAAGGGAGCAAGCGAGGGAGGAATAAAATCAAATGCTTTGTTTGTTAAAATCTGTATAGTGTTGACATTGTGACACGGTGATTGAGGTGCGAGTGTGTTTGTGTGACAATTATCCTGAACACAGCAAGTAAACAATGTGGCGAACAAAAAGGACTCACAATTGCAGCCATGGACAGACATTGTTTCCGAGTAAACAATAACACAATTCAAATTATGAAATTTCATATTGTTTGTATTTGTTGAAGTTTCATCTTTCAATTTCACCTGTTATTGGGTTATGAAAGAGTAACATTGAGCGACAGAGAGAGAGAGAGAGAGAGAGAGATAGAGAGAGGGAGGTAAGAAATATAAAGGCTTTTGTGGTTTGAATTGTTCGTTGTGGTATTGTTTGTTAAATGAAAATACTGTTTGACAGTATGGGTTGTGGTTTGAAGAAGTGAAGAAAACTATTTTCTATTTAGGAAACAAATGAAATCAATTAATTGAATTTGATTAAAACAAGTTAAAGAGTATCAGCCGGATTCAGCTCAGCCAAATTTTGATTATTTAAATATATTTTAGCTTGCGTTATGATTATTTAAACTGTTGACCCTTTATGGGGGAGCTTCTGAAGGAGTGGGCCAATGTTGTTCATTTCGTATCTGACATAAGTCTGATATAAACATTACAACGTTTCAGATTTGGCACGACTTCCTTCAGTTTATATGAGATATGTGATCATTTTTGGAAAATTTTGAAATGAGAGGGAACTATCAAATAAAGTGGACCGAAGATATTATTTAATAATGATATAGACATTGGGATGTGCAAAATTACAAAAAAAAAACAAATATGTTTTTCAATTTTGTGCTAAGAATTGTTAATCAAATTTTTAACCTTTTGTGGGGAAGGTCCCAAAAGGAGTGAACCGATAAATTCCATGTTCACATCAGATCTCTGTAATTTCTAAGCCACCCGTCCGACAGCCCTTAAAATTATTCCAGTGACAGCTTCTTATATTGTTTACAAGCGTAAAAAAGCATTTGGGTGAGAATTTTCCAGAAAAAAAGTTATTCGTGATGGAATACAAGAGTCATAGTGTGATTCCTTTATATTTGGCTGGAAAACCACAGGTGGCTATCGTTAGAGGACTCCAGCATTTAAATGTGAAAAAACATTTTGTATCCCGTACCATAGCTCGTTACCGTAATACTGGTAGCGTAGCCCGACGAGGAAGTGGACGGAAAAAACCACAACATCAGCAGAAATGGTTCGAAAAGTAAGGAAGCAACTTGATCGAAACCACCGTCGCAGCGGCCAAAAAATGGTTCGTGACCAGAACATATTCGGCAAATATTGAAAAATGAGCTCGGGGTAAAGCCATTGATATTCCAAAAAGTGCAAGAACTTACACCGCAACAGAAAGAAAATAGACTCAGAAGAGCTAAAGAGTTGCTTCGCTTGGCCGAAAGTGGTGAACTGCCGAATTTGGTTTTCTCCGATGAGAAAACATTCGTTGTCCAGCAGTTTGTAAACAAACAAAATTATCGTGTTTACTTGCCAAAGAGGTCAGCTGAAAATGTGCACCTTCGGTTGGTCACCAGAACTCAGCCGATGGTCGCTCTCCGCTCGTATTAATCGACCGTGGCATCAGAATAAATGCCGAATATTATAGCGAAAATATTATGAAAGGTGTATTAAACATTTTGGCCGCAGACCTTGGACATTCCAACAGGACTCAGCACCATCGCACTCAGCACGCTACACCCAAGAATGGTATCAAAATGAGGTTCCTCGCTTCATTTCCCGCCCACAATGGCTACCAAAATCTACGGATACCAATCCGTTGGACTATTGTGTCTGGAGTATTTTGGAAAGCAAGTTTGGCACTAAACATCACCAAAGTGTCGATCACCTCAAGCAAGCGCTTCGTCGGGAAAGGGCCAAAATAGCGCAGAGCAACATTCGGGCTGCGTGTGACGGTTTCATTGGCGGTTTCGTGCCAAAGGTGACCAATTCTAACAAATCTAAACTTATTCTAAAATTTGATGCTATTTTCGACATGATGTGCTTTTATTTAATAAAATTTAAAAAAAATGTATAAATTTTTTTGTTGCAGTTTTTTTTTATCTCACCCTGTAGTTATGACAAATTTTTGCAAGTTATGAGAGATACAAATATTGAAAATGGTTCCCCACAACTGATAGAAATATTGACATATGTCGGGTTTGAAAATAATCGGATTCTCATTTCGCATTTTATCAGCGTTTTGTTATTCAAAACCTTGACCCCTTTGTGGGAAAAGTTTCAGAAGGAGTGGACCGATATATCCCATCTTCACAACAGATCTTGTGTTCATAAAAATATTGGGAAGTGTAAGGAGGAATCCATTCTTATTTCGGAAATTATACAAAATATTGAACCCTTTGTGGGGGAGGTATCAGAAGAAGTGGGCCGATATCTACAATCTTTACAACAGATCTTGTGTTAATAGAAATATTGGGATGTGTCGAGTTTGAAAGGTTTGCGTTGCTAATTTTGCGTTCTACGAGCTATTCATAGCTATTCAAAATGTTGATCCCTTTGTGAGAAAGGTACCAGAAGGAGTGGATCGATAGATACCATAATCACACCATATCTTGTCTTAATAAAAGTATTGGAATGTGTAGAATTTGAAGCAAATCGAATGCTTATTTCGTATTTTACAAGAGTTATAAACACTCAAAATGTTGACCCTTTGTGGGGGAGGTACTTGATGGAGTGGGTCGATATTGTTCATTTTCGCGCCTCGTCTAGCACTGACAAAAACACTGACAAACACAGACGGACTGACACTCCTAGAACGACTCCAAATGTCTTGAAACAGATTTGGTCCAAAGAGATGAGGCGTGCTTTGGCCGTTTCAAATAATATATACCCTCTTTAGCCATATGGCTAATACGTTATATGGACAGTACAGTCAATTCAAATAAAGATTCCATGAAATTTTCTATTTTTTGTGTTTTTTTTTGTTCGAAAATTTTCCCATCATTCTTCTCTTTAAAAAAGATCATATGTTTCGGTTTCATGTAAATAGGTCCTACTATAAGCCTTCTGCACTTGGAAATTCTTTGAAAGGTTATCCACACATAAAAAAACCTTTGTACATAGAGGGCTATTGATTTTCGATATATAGAGGAGACCTCCTCGATATATGTGTAGGAGACCTCCTTCAGAATTTCTATGCGTAGAAAAGCTTATATAGGCCTTCTTTACATTGACAAATTTCTATAGGTCCCTTATAAAAAGAAGACCTTTTACTAGGCTCCTAGGTATAACACAATCTATTTCTATTCTATATATGGATGAAAAATTCCTAGTCCCTTTTCAAAGCCAAAAAACCCCCTTCGTTTTTTAATAAAATTGGACCCTAGTTATTGGACACTCCTAAAAATATATGCTCTGTTACAGAACTGCAAGAATGTAAAAGTTTTTACTACGTTACCCGATTTTTCCTTTATGATATCGAAAAAAATTGCAAATAATAATCAGTTCTCCATGTTTTTTGTATTGATTCTTACAACACTCCCAATATTTATTAATATTCCCCAAGTGTATTTCGTCTCATTTTTTTGGGGCTCATTTCAACAACTTATTAAGATTATCCTTTATTGGCCTCATTCGAAAGTAGTCCAGTCAGTGTCCTTTACGACCCACAAGCAATTCCAACAAAACTCAATCCACAATCAAACCTATACGTTAAGTAAATTACTCTGGCATTCAGGCACACTGATACTGATTTACTTCTTTGTTTTTCGTTTCGTTCGTATTTTGTTTGGATTGTGAAAAGGATGACGATGGTAATAATAAAATACAGACAATGATGACCAGAAGTCCTTCAGAGTGTAACACACACACTGCAGAATTTAAAACAGACCCATGGCACAATGCTTCAGAAATCTTCACGTACATGGGGAAAGCTTAAATAAACGTATTCCATGAGATGCCGATGATGAACAGTGATGATATTCAAGTATCACACTATTTATTTGCAATATCCTCTTGCCCATGGCCAAACGTTCTTCCTCACCCGGGTACATACTTACAAATCAAGCTATCAATTGCTGACCATAGCTGCCAACGATGTTCATTTTAATCCTCTTGCCGTTTTGTTCAAACACACACACATACACAATGTATTTAGTATGTGTGTGTATTTGTGTAAGTGTGTGCCTGTGTATGAATGTTGGTGTGTATATTTACCTTTAAATTTAGTACCAATCGCTCCATCGAATGGTTCCAGTATTTGCACTTGTATCGAATTTTCACCCGTAACATCAACTGTAACCGATGCTGGGGCATCTGGTGGCCGTGCCTGATCCCAGCCCAGGAGCAAACGACGCAAACCTTTGACACGTCTTTCCCAAATGCCAATTTGCTTATCGACCTCATTGCCGGTACAGCCAGTGACCGAGGAACCAGTATTACCTACAAAAGAAACACACAATATGGTGGGAAAAAGGGAAAACACAGAGAATTAGTAAGACTTAAGGACTCTTGAGGTGAGCGGTTATTGAGCAAAAGTGGTATAAGTCCATAAAGGGAATTTATATTTTAGGGAGTTAACAAAAATACAGGCTATTTTTTAATGACTTATTTATCAAAATTTAAATACTTTTAAGAAATTCTTGAAAAGAAACGTTTAAAAATATGGGATTTTTAAAATATTTATAAGTATGTAAATATTAGCAAAAAATTTTTCAAAAATAAAATATTTGAAAGAAAATTTTTCAAGGAATTTTTGTCCAAGAATCCGGGACTATTGTAAAAATAATTTCCAAAAAAAAATTTTATTTATTTAAAATAAAAATATTTCTCATAAAAAACAAGAGGTTTTTGGGACAAAATTCTGGATTTTGCATAGAACTCTTTCTCGCGAATGCCAAACTTAAAAATAATATTAGAACTACTTAATTGAGAATCGTTGAGTTTTTAAAAATATTTTCCAGGACTTCTTGTTCAAGAATCGTGGATGGTTGAAAAAATGATTTTCAAAGAAGTTTTTCTGTAAAACATCGTGGATTTTTCAAAAATATGTTTTGGAAGCCAACAATCGTCGAGTTTTCCAATTTTTTTAAGGATTTCCAATTCTTTAAAATAATTTCTCAGGAACTTTTTGGTCAAAATTTATAAAAATAAAAATGATTTCGATCGCTGCTTAATAAAGAATCGTGTATTTATTAAAATAGTTTTTATGGAAGATTTTCGGATTTTTAGAATATTTTTCAAAGATTTCTTGATCAAAAGTCGTGCATATTTTGAAAATTTATTTCAGAAAGTCGTGTTTATGGTTGGTGGATTTTTGAGCCGAATATTATCGCGAAAATATTCTGGAGGATGTATTAAAGCCTTAGGCATGCAAACATTTTGGCCGCAGACCTTGGACATTCCAACAGCGACAAAATGAGCTTCCTAGCTTCATTTCCAGCGCACAATGGCCACCAAAATCTCCGGATACCAATCCGTTGGAGTATTGTGTCTGGAGTATTTTGGAAAGCAAGGTTGGCATTAAAAAATACCAGGTGTCGATCACCTCAAGCAAGCGCTTCGCCGGTAATGGACCAAAATAGAGCAGAGCCACATTCGGGTAGCGTGTGACGGTTTCATTGGCCCTTTGAAGATCATAATTCGTGCCAAAGTTCTCAAACTGTATTCTATTTAATCTAAAGTCAGCCGACTAAAAATCATGGATTTATATTTTTTTTGTTTTTTGGAGGACCTCCTTACTAAAAATTGCAATATTTAAAACAGATTAATTTGAGGTCCTACTTATCAGAAAATTTGGTAAAAAGACCTAATTTGTCAAAAATTGTGGAATTTCTTGATCAAATCCTGACCGAAATAATTAATTGTTAAAAAAGTTTTATTCAAGGACCTTCTATAAACAATTCTGGATTTTTTTTTACAAAATATTATTCAATGACCTCCTGAGTAAAGATCCATGACTTTAAAGAAAATGTAATTAGGGACCTCCTAAACAAAAATCATGGATTTTCTTACGAAAATTTTATGTTGAGATCTCCAACTCAAAAACTATTAGATTTATAATATATTATATATTTATGGTCTTCCGGACCAAAAATCCTGGATTCCCAGACTTGCTTAACTAAAAACGTCGACTTTCTTAAGCAAATTCTGATCCAAAAAAGTTCATGGTTATGAGAAGCTTACCAAGACCCCCGATCGAAAATAGTGGTGTTTAGGAACAAAGAAAAAATTTCGATCTCCAGAAAAAAAATCTTCGAGTTTTAAAAAAAAAATTATTTCAGCGATGTGTTCACAAAAAAATCGTGTATTTTTAAATTATGTATTTCAAGAACTTCTTGGCCAAAAATCTTAAGACTTTAAAATCTTTGAACCAAAAATCGCAGATCGAAGGCCTAATAACTATTAAAGGCTGGTTTACTTCTCATGTTAGAGTAGACTCTTAGCATTTGTCTGTATTTATATAGCATACTTTTAAGCGCTTCCAATAATTATTACGCAACGAATTGACGAAGAAGGCAAAATCGACTTCCAATATTCGAAGCAGATTTCGTTCAAAGAGTTTTATGAACTAAAATCATTTTTTTCGATAAGCCATACCTTGACCTTCTTGATCTGATATATACCCTCTGTTGCCATGTTGTGGATTGTATAATAGTTTTGAAATTTCTTGTGACTTATGTCATTTGGCAATTTATCGAAAAACTCTTGCCATTGCTACTAAACACTCGGTAAATAGACTTGACTGGTGGTATTAAACACGTATCGGAATTGGAGTGAAGTTTGGACATGATCCGAGAATACCATGCACAATCTACTTATGTGTGTTTAATTGCAAATTACATTTGTAATTTGGGCGAAAAGGGTTTCGAAGAAGAAGAAGAACAAGAAAATATTTGATTTTGGAAAGGCATTTAAAGTCCTAGGTAGGTAGGTAGGTAGGTAAATATGGAATAGGGCTTTGTATAGCTTGTGTGTCTATTTGAATAGATTGAATTTGCCATGAATTTGATTAGGAGAATAAATTTTCGTTAAAGTTTAAATAATCGATGAACACCGAATTTGAACTGACAAAATTTTTTAATTAAAGTATCTGAAATTCGACTTTTGGTAATCGCAGTTTTGACTTTTGGAAATCCATTTCATCTATTTTCACATTTTTTTTTTAAATTTTTTATATGAACGTAAAAACAGTCGTTGGGTTCGATTTTAGTCGACTTTAAAAAATTCGTTTTATTTTATTTAAAAAATAGTTTTGAAAAAATCCAAGGTCATGAAATTAATAGAAACTTAAGTTGAGGTGTTAATCCGTTGCTTTAATTTTTTCTCATTGATATTAAATAATTCGTTGTTTTTTATAAAATGATTCGAATTCGAAATTAAATAATACGAATTTTAAATGGCATAAAACGAGTTATGTGGTTCAAGAATTTGAATTGAAATATTTGAAATCTGAAAGACTATTGGTTAATTTTATCTAGTTTTTTTATTAATTCTTTAAATTCCCAACTATTACATAAAGATTCGCTTTAATTAAAAATTCAGAATTCCCAGTAAATTTCATTTGATGCCCAAACGCAATAAAAAATAAACTATACAAGTTTCTTAACCACCGCCCAATATGGCAAATGCCCACGAGAAACTCAAATAAACTGCATTCTCCACCATTTGAATGTTGGGCGCTTTATTCGATAGGCTGAACATTGAATTAAGTGCCATCAATTAAGAACATTGACGTATTTCAAGTTGAGCTGACAAGCACGAAAAAAATAAAGCGAAAAATAAAATAAAGCAGTTTCCGAAAAAAAGACACCAACAAAAGAGTAAACATCCATCGATGTTAGTTAGACATTACAAACAATGCTGGCCGATTGAAAGATTTATTTCCCCATGTGGTCTTAAATCGTTTACACAAAAAAAGTTATAGTTCAGAGAATTGTTTAAACAATTTAAGAAACTATGTTGTTGTTTTTTTTTCATTTTTGTTGGTGGCCCATTTTTTTTTAACTATTTATGGGTTCCTACAATTAATTGCTATCACTTACCGATGATGATGCTTGAGATAGAGGGACGTGATGAAAACGAGGGCTGGCAAGTTCCCTCTAAGCCGCTTAAATCGTGTATCCGTATTTCGGCATCTTTCAGTAGGCCATTTAATTTGGTGCCAATGCTGTCAACAGAAACTGAAATAATAGTAAAAATGAAATTAGTTTTTAATTGGGTTCAGAGAATTCTTTAATTTTATGGATAAGATAGCTACACAATATTCGCAACAAGGAATGCATCTAGATCTTATCCACAAGGTGAATAACGTATCTAGATCATCTTCACAAAGAGAATGAAGTATCTACACCAAATTTCAATTGTAAATAAATATCTACACCATTTCCTTATGTACTATGTGAATAATGTATCTACACAATATCCAAAACGTATGTATCTGTACCATATTCACAATCTGGAGTATGTATCTACACAATTTTTTCAATTTGGATAATGTATCACCACAATATCTTCAAGGATTACGTATTCACACGTTATTCGCAACGTGGATATATGGATATATCTTTAATCTAGATAATGTATCTATACTATATACATAGCATGGTTAAGGTATCTGCACCACATATATAACCTTTATAGTATATCTACGTCATGTCAACAACGTAGATTATTATGAATCCATAACCTCAATATGAATAATGTATTTAGATTATATCCGCAATAGGAACAACAAATTTACAACGTCATATAGATTAAACTATCTACTCTATATTCAAAATGTGGACAATGTATCTGCAACATCTCTATAACGTGGATAATTTATCTGCAACATCTCCACAATGGGGAAAATGTACCTGCATCATATCAATAATACGTATGATATATCTACACCAATCAACAAGCGGGATGATTTATCTATACCACCTCAGTTACTTCGAAAATGTATCTACATCGTGTAGATAATGTATCTTCAAGATATCCACTATATCAATAATGTGTATCTACACTTATCTACAAAGGTGATAATATAGAGTGAGATGAAAAAACTGCAACCAACTTCAGACTGCTGTCATTTCTAAGCCATTCGTCCGACAGCTGATAAAATTATTCCAGTGACAGCTCATTATATTGTTTACAAGCGTACAAAAGCATTTTGGTGAGACTTTTCCAGAAAAAAAAGTTATTCGTGATGGAATGCAAGCGCGATAGTGTGATTTCTTTATATTTGTCTGGAAAACCACAAGTGGCTACCGTGAGAGCACTACAGCATTAAAATGTGAATAAATCTTTTGTGTCTCGTATCATCGCTCTTTACGCGTAGCCCAACGTGGACGGAAGAAAACAGCAAGTGGTCGGTAGAAAACAGCGACATTAGCAGAAATGGTTCGAAAATTAAAGAAGTGACTTGATCGAAACCCGCGTCGCAGTGGCCGAAAAATGGCTGGAATATATCGCAATATTCCATTCGGCAAATATTGAAAAATGAGCTCGGGGGTAAAGCCATTGAAATTCCAAAAAGTGCGAGAACTTACACCGCAAAAGAATGCAAATATACTCAAAAGAGCTAAAGAATTGCTTCGCTTGGCCGAAAGTTGGGAACTGCCGAGTTTGGTTTTCTCCGATGAGAAAACATTCGTTGTACAGCGGTTTGTAAACAAACAAAATGAAATGAAATGTTTACTTGCCAAAGAGGTCAGCTAAAATTGTGCATCTTCGGTTGACCACCAGAACTCAAGCGCCGGCCAAGGTGATGGTGTGGGCTGCCAAAACAGCCGATGGTCGCTCTCCGCTCGAATTAATCGACCATGGTATCAGAATAAATGCCGAATATTATTGCGATAATATTCTGGAAGGTGTATTAAAGCCTTAGGCGTGCAAACATTTTGGCCGCAGACCTTGGACATTCCAACAGGACTCAGCACCATCGCACTCAGCATGCAGCACCCAAGAATGGTTACAAAATTAGGTGCCTCGCTTCATTTCCAGCGCACAATCTCCGGATACAAATCTGTTGGACTATTGTGTCTGGAATATTTTGGAAAGCAAGGTTGGCACTAAAAAATAGCAAAGTTCGATCACCTCAAGCAAGCGCTTCGCCGGGAATGGGCCAAAATACCGTAGAGCAATATTCGGGCAGCGTGTGACGGTTTCATTGGCCGTTTGAAGTCTATAATTCGTGCCAAAGGCGACCAATTCGAACAAATCTAAACATATTGTAAAATTTAATGCTATTTCCGATATGTTTTGCTTTCATTCAATAAACTTTAAAAAAATGTAAAAATTATGACGTTTGACTTAGTTGCAGCTTTTTTTTTTATCTCAACGTGTCCATCATGTTTACATCATAACCACAACATGGATTCTGTATCTTCATCATATCCATAATGTATCTATCTTTAAAACGTGTATAATGTATCTACACCATTTTTACAACGCGGGTAATATATATACACTACCAAAACTATAAATTTACTCAAATAATATTGAAACAACTGCCAAATCTCTATCATTCCCGATCAAAACCCCAAATCATTCTTTTTCGAAACTATCGTTTTTTTTTTTTTCATACTTACACTGTGAACCCTCCAAGGCTCCATGTTGTAACAGCATTTTTGTCATTGAACGATTATTACTCAACACTGCCACATCCAGCGGTGATAGACCATCGGTGTTAATACTACAACGAAAGTGGAAAAGTAATAGATTAAAGAAAAAGTGTGTCAACAATTTAAGCCAAGTGACATTCTTTTTTTTTTCTCTCTGCTTACCTGTTGACATCAACATCCGTAGATTCCAAAATTGTACGAGCTTTATCCAAGTGACCATGTTCGACCGCAGAAAAGAGAGCTGTAAAATACGCAAAAAGAAAATAAATGACTAGAATTAATTAAAATCGTCTTACAACGAAATGAATTGCAAAAAAGTAGAATATTGAACTGCAAATTGATTAGAAAGGGAGTTTTAATTAAAATTGAATTCCTTCTATCCGCAAATACTTTGGAAAGTTGTCAAAGTCCCATTTATAGTTTTTTTTTTTACTTTTCTTCTTTTTCTGGGAAGAATGGGAAAGAGAAAAACAAGAAGAATGTATTGTTGTGTATATACCATCCACAGCGCATAGATGGTTTATAACTAGGTTAATGGTGGAAAAAATCATTAGCGATAAAACGGTAAATAAGTTAGTACACAGAGAAAAAAATGGATATTGTATCTCACAAATATTAAAAGCAGGTACAAATTTTTCTAAGTTATCTGGAGAAAGTGAATAATGTATCTACATCTTTTAGCCACATTGATTACGATACGATAACGATTACGATAAAAATAACGATGCATATACATCATCATCATCTAGACAACGTGGATACTGTATCTCCATCATCTACACAGGGAGAATAATACATCTGTATCATTACAATAACGTGGATAATGTGGATAATGTATCTACAGCATTGAGGCAGCATGGATAATTTTTTAGGTCATCTTGATATCGGGGATAATATATCGACATAATATAGACAACGTGGATAATGTATCTACATCATTACAGCAGTGTGGATTATGTATCTACACTATCAAGATAGCGCGGAAAATGTATCTACTCCATCTAGACAATGCGGATAATGTATCTACATCATTAAAACATCATCACCATCTTGATAGAGGGAAAATTTTGTATCTGCATCATCTAGACAACATCGATAATATATCGACATCATGTAGACATCGTAGATAATGTATATATACCATGTAGACTCCGTGGATAAAGTATCTACGCGATGTAGATACCGTATATAACGTATCTACCCTATGTAGACAACGCGGATAATGTATCTAATAATCTAGAAAACGTGGATAATGTATCTACGCCGTCTATACAATGCGGAAAAATGTATCTACATCATTAAAATATCGTAGATAATGTATCTACATTATCTAGACTCTGTAAATAACGTATCTACCTCATTTAGACAGCGCGGATAATGTATCTACTCCATCAAGACAATGCGGATAATGTATCTACTCCATCAAGACATTACGGATAATGTATCTTCATCATTTCAACAATGTGGATTATGTATCTACACCATGTAGACTCCGTAGATACCCCATGTAGACTCCGTAGATACCCCATGTAGACAAAGCGGATAATATATCTAATAATCCAGAAAACGTGGATAATGTATCTACTCCATCTAGACAACGTAGATAATGTATCTACGCCGTCTATACAATGCGGATAATGTATATACATCATCTAGACCACGGAAAAATGTATCTACATCATTAAAATTTCGTAGATAATGTATCTACATTATCTAGACTCTGTAAATAACGTATCTACATCATTTAGACAGCGCGGATAATGTATCTACTCCATCAAGACATTGCGGATAATGTATCTTCATCATTTCAACAGTGTGGATTATGTAGCTACACCATGTAGACTCCGTAGATACCCCACGTAGACAACGCGGATAATATATCTAATAATCCAGAAAACGTGGATAATGTATCTACATTATCTAGACAACGTGGATAATGTATTTACGCCATATAGACAATGTGGATAATGTATCTACATCATCTAGACCACGGAAAAAATGTATCTACATCATTAAAATAGCGAGGGTAATGTATCTACATTATCTAGACTCTGTACGGGGACCACGGACCACGGGGAAAATGTATCGACATGATCTAGACAACATGGATAATGTATCTACATCATTACAACAGTGTGGATTATGTATCTACACCATGTAGACTCCGTGGATAACGTATCTATATTATTTAGACAGCGGGATAATATATCTACTCCATCTAGACAATGCGGATAATGTATCTATATCATCTAGGCAACATGGATAACAATGGAAATAATGTACCACAACACTTTAAAGGTTATCTGATTATTTACAGTTATTAGGTAGTGATTTAAAAAAGACGTGTAACTAATGTCTGAGTTTTATTCCCCAATTTTGAAAAATTTCTTTAAGTGCATTGTGAATGATTTCGATTATTACCGTGTAAATGTAGATTGCACTGTGTCAACTTGTCCAATTGGGCTTGGGCCAATTTCAATTGTTTTTTCGACATTTTCGAACGATGCGGAGTATTGCCACCCTTGTTATTATTGGGATTGTGGGCACGGCTGTTGGCCGGTACTCGATAGATGGCCAGGTTTTGGTGATTGTCTGCATTGTTTTCATCAACATAAGGTGGAGTGCTGCCACCACCGCCTACTTCGCCTGCCCCACCACCTCCATTTGATGCAGTGATTTTCATTGATTGCTGTTTTTGAGGATGTTGATGATGAAGCTGCGAAGGATGTTGCTGTTTCTGCTGCTGCTGCTGCTGCTGATGATGATGGTGGTGATGATGATGATTTATATGATTGTGATGTGTTGATGAATGCTGTTGTAGTTTTTGTAGATTTTTGTGACCGTTTTGCGAGTGACGTGAAATACTTAAATTACTAGCACCATTGTGAGTGTTGCTGTTGCTTCCTGCTGGCGTTGTCGAGGCCGATATTTCAGCCAGCATTTTTCCACTGTTCGTGGATGATAAGGACGACGTAGAGGATGATATCGAAAGTGTCGATGATGATGATGAAGGCAGTGCTGTTGGTAATTTAAGATGATGTTGTTGTTGTCGTTGCGGCAATAAATATTCCATTTCTTTTAGATCTTGATTGGTGCAAGACACAGCCGAACGTATCTTGGCTACCGATACGACATTCTGAGGCGGCAACTGTTCAGACCAACGAAATGGTGGTGCCGACGATGGTGCTCCTGATTTCTCCGTGTATTGCTGTGGGTGCAATGATGAATATTCGGTTTGTGAATGATAATGTGGGGTGTTTGATGAATATTGTGCCGGGGGCTCATTCACCAAGAGCTCTTCACACTCGGCATTTGTATAATCCAAATTATTATTGAATTTATTTAAATGATTTGCTAAATGCTGCTGGTTCTTTGTTGAGTTTTGACAAATTGATGCTGTTGTTGTTGTCGATACCGATGCAACCGATGATAGTGATGATGTCGATGATGCCGGTCGTCGGCGTAATATCACAAATCCCTCTTCATCATCGGTGCTGTGACTAATGTTATTGTTGTGTACATTATATTTATGTGAATTTATGCTGGATGATGATGAGCGATCTGATCGCAATGTTGCACTTTTTATTGGACTTAAATTACTGGGTAGGACATTATCTTGAGAGGGGAAAAATTGAAAAGAAAAAAAAAAGGAAAAAATAAAAATTAATAAATCAAAAAATAATAATTAAAAAAAGCTTAAATTATAAAAAAAATATTTGTTAATATTAAAAATAATGAAAATCGAAAATTTATTATTTTTTTGAGTTTGTTAATAAGTTTGGTAGCATTTCAGGGGATGGATTCCAAAAAGGATCAATCTTTTGTAACCGTTAAGAAAACTTGTTAAGTTCTACTAATAAAGAAGTCTACTTGCAGTTCATCTTCTAACAGAAGCCTGGTCTGCTAAAGCAATCTGTAGAGTACTGATTGAAGTTGTTTCATATGTTAAAGATCTATGCTCCTTTATTCCTTAGAAGACATATAAAAGGACTCTCATCTATCGAAACCCCAAGGAAGATTTTACTACTACAGAAGAACAAACGTCTATCTGCGGAAGGACTATTAAAGGCAATTTATCAATTAATGACTTTAAGGGCTTCTTCAAGGTTCCTAATTGTGGAAGAAATTTTCCAAGTTCTTTATATATAAAAGATCTAATAAGGATATTTATTCAGGACTTTTTGAATGGCCTTTATTTAAAGAAGACTTTTTAACTTTCTCTAAGATAATATGTCTATATATAGTAGAATTATAAAAGCTCTTCTATCTAAAGACCTATTTGTGCTATCCATATAAGACCAGCTGGAGGGTCACAAATCAATGGGAGGTCTGTTGAGGGTCTATGAAAGTATCTTTTATACCTACAGAAATTCTTTTGTTTTCTTTATAGCAGACCCATAGAAGGCCTTCCATCTATAGAAATCTTACAAGAGGTCTTAACTAAAAAAAACCTGTGTAAGGATTTCTAGCTGCAGAAAAAATGAGGTTATATATACTCTTTCCTCTGTACCCTTTCAAAGATTCCTATATAAAAAAGATGTTTTCAATATCAAAATGCTCTTTTTATAAAAGGCTTAGCTTATAACAGAACTTATATTTGAAGGCCTATTTATACTGCCCATATAATACCAGCTGGAGGCCCACCGTCAATGGAAGGCCTATTGTGGGCCAAAGAAAGCCATTTCTATTGAAGGTTGTATATCTAAGAGCACTGAAGAAATCCTATTGGGTTTCTTATATAAATAAGCACTACAGGGCGAGATGAAAAAAACTGCAACCAACTTCAGACTGCTGTCATATCCAAGCCACTCGTCCGACAGCTGTTAAAATTATTCCAGTGACAGCTCATTATATTGTTTACAAGCGTACAAAAGCATTTTGGTGAGAATTTTCCAGAACAAAAAAGGTATTCGTATTGGAATTCAAGCGTGATAGTGTGATTTCTTTAAATTTGGCTGGAAAATCACAAGTGGCTATCGTTAGAGCACTCCAGCATTTAAATGTGAATAAATCTTTTGTGTCTCGTACCATCGCTCGTTACCGTGATACTGGTAGCGTACGTAGCCCGACATCAAGGAAGTGGACGGAAGAAAGCAACAACATCAGCAGAAATGGTTCGAAAAGTAAATAAGCAACTTGATCGAAACCCGCGTCGCAATGGCCGAAAAATGGCTCGTGAGCTGAACATATCGCAATATTCCATTCGGCAAATATTGAAAAATGAGCTCGTGGTGAAGCCATTAAAATTCCAAAAAGTGCAAGAACTTACACCGCAATAGAAAGAAAATAGACTCAATAGAGCTAAAGAGTTGCTTCGCTTGACCGAAAGTGGTGAACTGTCGAATTTGGTTTTCTCCGATGAGAAAACATTCGTTGTCCAGCAGTTTATAAACAAACTAAATGATCTTGTTTACTTGCCAAAGATGTCAGCTGAAAATGTGCACCTTCGGTTAGCCTTCAGAACTCAAGCACAGGCCATGATGATTGTGTGGGCCGCTATAATAGCCGATAGCCGCTCTCCGCTCGACCGTGGCACCAGAATAAATGCCGAATATTATCGTGAAAATATTCTGGGGGTGTATTAAAGCCTTGGTCACGCAAATATTTTGGCCGCAGACCTTGGACATTCTAACAGGACTCAGCACGCGCCACCCAAGAATGGTTACAAAATGAGGTTCCTCGCTTCATTTCCAGCGCCAATGGCCACCAAAATCTCCGGATACCAATCCGTTGGACTATTGTGTCTGGAGTATTTTGAAAAGCAAGGTTGGCACTAAAAATACCAAAGTGTCGATCACCTCACGCTAGCTTGAGGTTCGCCGGGAATGGGCCAAAATAGTGCAGAGCAACAGCGTGTGACGGTTTCATTGGCCGTTTGAAGGCCATAATACGTGTCAAAGGTGACCAATTCACACAAATCTAAACTTATTCTAAAATTTGATGCTATTTCCGCCATTTTTTGCTTTTATTCAATAAAATTTAAAAAGAAATATGTAAAAATTATGGCGTTTGACTTTGTTACAGTTTTTTACCTCACCCTGTATTTTAGATCTTCTCCTTAAAAAGGATATATTTTTTGTGAAATAGATAGAGGAAGAAGGAGCGGTGTAGTTAAGCTATCTAAAGAAGACGTATCTAAGGTCTATCATCTGAATTAATTCGAATTATGTATAATTCGAATTGCAATTGCGAGTTACTAATGGAATTTTTGAATTACAATTGAAATACTACGAATTACAATCGAAACTTTATGAATTACAAATCGAATTCATTTTTGAATTGAAATTAAAAAAAATAATTCGAATTACAATTGAAATGTTTTGAGTTACAAATGGATTTTCAAATTACAAGTTAATTGTTACGAATTACATTTGAAATTTTTCGAATTAAATCTGAAAAAAGAACATTAGAAATAAATAAAAAACCTAACGAATTACAAAAGCAATTTTCGAATTGCAATCGAAATGTAGCGAATTACAAATATGAATTTTAAAATTCTATTTGTAATTCGAAATTTTATTTTTTTCGAATTTCAAATTTAATAATTGGAATTAGAATTGAAATTTTACGAATTACAAGTGAAATGCTACAAATTACAAAAGGGCTTATCGACTAACAAATGTAATTATCAAATTACAAATAAGAGTCTATATTGGAGTAGATAACACTTCATTAAATTTTTTGGACATTTTATGGAAAACACAACCCTTTCTTCCGCATTTTTTCCCGCTCTCCCTCCTGGGAGAGTGGCTTCCTTCCCTCATTAAACAAAAACTTTTCTTATTTTGAAATGATTTTAAGAATTTTCTAATGGTATTTCAATAATAAATTTTCAAAATCTTTTATACGATAATGAAAAAAAAAAAAAATAAATAAAAAATAAGCTACCAAACTTATTTTACCACTGTAAAATAATGAGATATATATATAATCATAAATGATATGTAAATAAATAAATATGTTTAAAAATATACGTATTATTGTATTGAATGTATTTATGATAATTGCTGTTGTTGGAGCGGAACCTTAACCACAATTTAATTAATAAATAAATAAATATTAAAAATATTGTGTTTTGTTGTTCACAAGTGACCAAGCAACCAATAAAAACAGCGAGAGAGGAAATAAACTCTCCTCTCTCCAATACTTCTTTTGTTGGTTAACTTAATGATTGGCTGCATGTATGAAGTGTATGTATGATTGTACGCACGCATGTATGTATGTATGTAGATGCCCAGATGACCAGAGGCATACTTTGTCTCTGAGTAAGATACAAGCTATGGCCCTCATCCAACTTTAAACGGCAATAATAAAAAGCAGATGTTCGTTAAATGAATTTGTTAAAAAAAAACAAAAACAAAAACAACAACCCTCTACAAAATGGGTTAAAAACAAAAACACGAAGAATACAAAACTTCATAAAACATCTACTCTTTTTTACGAAAAGGTCAAAATGGTTTTATGGGTGATTGTTTGGTGGGTTGGTTATTTTTGTTTGTTGCAGTTGGTGATGGTGTGTCTGAATTTTGCGGGTGTTTTTGGCCAAAAAAAAAAAAACGTATTTTTTGATGTACACATGTGAAAACTTGTGGTTAATTATTTTTGTGAATGTGTCCGTTTGCTATATTTCCCCTCAACAAATATGTGATATATTTAAATTAATGAACAAATATAATAGCATAGTTAAAGATAAGGTCAATGGGGTCCATGAAGGGCAACTTCCCAAAATTTAAAGCAGTCAAAGGGCGTAATTATTAATTTTTCCCAAAGCTCTTTTTAATAGGCATTTAATAGATGTTCGTGTTGGGTCGGCATGGGTCTCTTTTTGGGTGATTTGCATGAATAATTTTCGGCCATATTACCCCCACCTCTCCCCTCCCTCTTTTCATCATCATTGTCTTACCATCAACTGCACTGGCATATTTTGTTGCATGATGTCGTTGATCATGTTGCTGTTGTTGTTGCTGCTGTGCATTTTTGAATTGGCAAAATTTGGTCAATTCACTGAGGGTATGAAATGATTTCTGCCTTATCAGAGCGGCCGGTGTTCGCAAACAATTGCCAATTGGCAGTAAATTTTTCGTTGTTGGAGATTTGGTTTCATTATTGTTGCTGCTGCTATAGCACCTGGAAAAGTTTTGAGGTTTTTCGTTTTGTTTTTTTTTTTTTTTTTTGAATCAATACACAGAATTATCAAGAGAAATAAGAGGAAGCAGAATATAAAACAACAACAAAAATTGGGTCTTATATATGTGAATGTAGTTCTGGATATATGATATGTGTACTTGTATGTAGATTTATGAACAGTGTGGGGGTGATATAATGCCTATATGGGGAAGTTAATGATTTTTTTTTTTTGTGAAATTTGAGAGGATCAAAAATTGAGACAATTGTACCCAGATTTCGAAAGTGGAAGTTAAATATGAATTCTTCTTTTTGTAGAATATTCTTAGAGATTCACCTATGTGCAGAAACCCTGTACAGGGTTTTCCATGTGTAGAATATCTATAGATTATTTTCTATATGTAGGAAAGTATCTATAGGACCTGTGAAAGCCTGTAGGAGGCTTTTCAGGACCTTCTATGCTTACATAACCTGTAGAGGGCCTTTCAGATTTAGAAGACAGGTTGAGGGTCTTCCAGGTCCAGAAAACTTGTAGAAGGTCTTTTAGATCCAGTTATCTTGTAGGGGGCACTTGAGATACTTTTCTATTTGTAGGAAAATATCTATAGGACCTGTAAAATGTCCTCAATGTCAAGAAAAATTGTAGGAAGTTTTTTTTGTTCTCTTCAGGTTTAGAAGACATGTTGCAGAAGGTCTTCTATGTGTAAAAGACCAGTAGAGGGTCTTCAAGGTCCAGTGGACTTATGGGAGAGCTAGAAGGTCCAGAAGACCTGCAAAGGATCTTTTAGTTCTAGAAGACTTATAAATTGGTTCAATAGAAGGTTCTCTGAATGCAATATAGGTGGTTTCTTAGTTCAGGAGATCTCCACAGGGCCTTATATGTCTACAAGACCTGTCGAGGTTCTTGTAGGTCTCGAAGACCTGTGGAGGGTATACCATATGTAGAAGACCGGTAGAGGGATTTATATGTGTATAAGACATCTAGGGGGACCTCTAGGTCTAGAAGACCTAAAGGGTCTTCTGGATCAAAAGTGCCTGCACAGGGTCTTCTATTTGTAGAAAACTTTAAGAGGGTCTTCTATGTCTGGAAGACCTCTAGGTGGTCTTCTATATATAGAAGACCTCTAGGCGGTCTTCTATGTGTAGAAGACCCAATGTAAGACTTCTAGGCGGTCTTCTATGTACAGAAGACCTCTAGGCGGCCTTCTATGTATAAAAGACCTCTAAGGTTTTTATGTATAGAAGACCTCTAGGCGGTCTTCTATGTATAGAAGACCTCTAGGCGGTCTTCTATGTATAGAAGACCTCTAGGCGGTCTTCTATGTATAGAAGACCTCTAGTCGGTCTTCTATGTATAGAAGACCTCTAGGCGGTCTTCTATGTATAGAAGACCTCTAGGCGGTCTTCTATGTATAGAAGAACTCCAGGCTGTCTTCTATGTATAGAAGAACTCCAGGCGGTCTTCTATGTATAGGAGACCTCTAGACGTTCTTCTATGTATATGAAACCTCTAGACATATATTATAAGCATTCATAGCGTGGAATCGCCCAAATGTGAATGTACGAATGAAAATCTCATGATGCATTCCAGAATGTCTACGTGTGCCTGCATATTTTTTTGATGAATGATATGACAAAAAACATTTTGTATTCCTCTTTCCTCATATTCCGTTCACATTTCATTTTCAATTCTGACTTTTAATGAATTTTGACATGAATTCCATGAATTACGCAAGTTATTCTCATTGTCAGATGCTGATGTTAATGATATATGTATGTGGGTAAAGATAGATTTCATTATTATTATAACGAAACCAACAATTCTTAGATATGTAATAGAACACATGGGAAGACCCCCGCCGTATAATTTCCACATAAAAATATTGTTGTTCCTAAACAAAATATTAACCAAATGAGCTGTTAAGTCATTACTTTTTGTGTTTTATAATCATTAAAACTGTAAAAATTCTATTTTTTGCCAATAAAATCATTTTGTATTTGAAATTCCATAGAAAAATATTTTTGTGACAAAAAAGGCCTAGACAAAAGAATATTAATTTTTTTCTCATTTTATGTTATGTCTTTCTTTCTTTCGTTTAATCATCTTTCCTTGAGGTGACCACTGAATTCAATATCCAACAATCGATTAATCATCAAATGACCCTGTATGGAGAAAAAAAAAATGAAGAAAACACGATAACGACAACCAGTCCGTTTCGTGACATATGGACTGTTATGCTTTCGTAATATCCAAAAAAAAACAAAAAGAAACAAAACCAACATTGAAATGATCTTATAAGTCTGGTCTTCGATCTCAAACTGGTTGATGATTTTAAGCTCATTCCAAAGAATAGTTATCCAAAATGGCATTTTTTTTAACAGATATTGAAAACAATTTCTTAAATCAATATAATTATGAGAATTGTTTTTTCGGTTTTTGTTTTAAATTTCTTCTTAAAATTTGAATATAAATTAATAAGCATATGATTGATTTGAAATTTTATTATTGATGAAAATGTTTGTTTTTTTTTATTAAAATCTTGTTTGAAATTAGAACTTAATTATTTTCATGAAAAGAACGAAAAAGAAAAGAAGCTTCTGTTCCCACAAAAATGGGCAATATTGATGATTTTTATGGATTATTTTAATATTATAGATTTTTAAATAAATAGAAAGAGCCGGAGGAGAAATTTTTCCAAAGGGTTTCTTAAGTATAGAAGACTTTTGGGCGGTCTTCTATATATAGAAGACTTCCAGGCGGTCCGAGGTTTTTTATAGCCAACATTTTCATAACTAAAATATTTATGATGTAACAATTTTGGGATCATATAAAAGTAAAGGTAAGAGCTGAGTCCCAAATTGGGATTTCTTGGCAAAAAAGATAGATAGAAAGGTATTCAAATCTCTAGATGAAAATATATAAAAGTCTCTCAAAGGTTCTGCTATATATTAATTTTTTTTTCTATGCCTAAAAGTTTTTCAGGACGCTTTTTCCATTGAGAATACCTTTAGGAGATTTCTGTGTACAGCAGACCTCTGACAAGACTTCAATATAAACATGGCCTACTGGAGGTCTAAATCTCAGATCTCAGAGAACTTCAAAGAAAGGGACGCAATACGCGACTAAATTAACTAAATTGAATTAAATTGCAACATCAGCAGAAATAGTTCGAAAAGTAAAGAAGCGATTTGATCGAAACCCGCGTCGCAGTGGCCGAAAAATGGCTCGTGAGCTGAACATATCGCAATATTCCATTCGGTAAATAT
This sequence comes from Musca domestica, assembly GCF_030504385.1. Taxonomy (NCBI): domain Eukaryota; kingdom Metazoa; phylum Arthropoda; class Insecta; order Diptera; family Muscidae; genus Musca; species Musca domestica. Next base: position 2,920,119 of record NW_026712344.1, on the reverse strand, counting down.
TGGAAAATAAGCTCGCGGTGAAGCCATTGAAATTCCAAAAGGTGCAAGAACTTACACCGCAACAGAAAGAAAATAGACTCAAAATAGCTAAAGAGTTGTTTCGCTTGGCTGAAAGGGGTGAATTGCCGAATTTGGTTTTCTCCTATGAGAAAACATTCATTGTCCAGCAGTTTGTAAACAAACAAACAAATGATCGTGTTTACTTGCCAAATAGGTCAGCTGAAAATGTTCACCGTTCGGTTGACCACCAGAACTCAAGCGCCGACCATGGTGATGGTGTGGGCCGCCATAACAGCCTATGGTCGCTCTCAGCTCGTATTAATCAACCTTGGCATCAAAATAAATGTCGAATATTATCACGAAAATGTTCTGGAGGGTGTATTAAAGCCTTGGGCACGCAAACATTTTGGCCGCAGACCTTGGACATTCCAACAAGACTCAGCACCATCGCACTCAGCACGTGACACCTAAGAATGGTTACAAGATGAGGTTCCTCGCTTCATTTCCAGCGGACAATTTATTCAATAAAAGTTTTAAAAAATGTAAAAACTATGGCGTTTGACAATGTTGCAATTTTTTTATCTCACCCTGTTAATAATGTTAACCTTTTATGGGTGAGAAGGAATGAGGCAATAAATTCCATATTCACATCAGATGTCTGGTGGAGAAAAAACCACGTTTGAATAGAATCGCTCACTTGTTTCGCAACTTATGAGAGATATAAGTAGTTAAAATTATGACCCTCTGTGGGGGATGTACTATAAAGGAAAGAGAATCGGAATTTTATTTTGCATTTTATGAGCGTTTCGGCTATTCAAAATTTTGAATCCTTTTGCGGTATCAGAAGGAGTGGTTCGATATATTCATTCTTCACATCTGATCTTGCGTTAGTAGAAATATTAAGATGTGCCGAGTTTAAAAATGATCGAATAGTAATTTCGCGTTTTATAAGCTTCGTGGTTATTTAAAATTTTGACCCGTTGTAGGCGAGATGCCAGAAAGAGTGGTCCGATATATTTAATCTTCGCATTAGCTCTTATGTTAGTACAAAAATATTTGGATGTGTGAAATTTGAAAACAATCGGACTTTTGTTACTCATTTGTCAAGAGTCATAATTGTTCCAAATGTTGAGCCTTTTTGAGGGGGATATTTGATGGATAGGCGGATATTGTCCATTTTCAAAGCTTGGGGTTTTCAAAGTTTGCACGAAATCTAATTCTATAAGGTAAATTTTTTTCTTTGAAAATTTTGACCTTTTGTGGGGAAGATACCAGGAGGAGTGGACCGATGTTGTTCATCTCTGAACTCGATCTAACAATAAAAATGTACCAAGTTTCGACAAAATCGGATACTCCCTGCGAGAGTCATCTTCCGTACCGGCCAGCCAGATAAAGAGGGGGGGGGGGGGGGTCGAAAACCGGTTATTTCAATGAGGTACGTTTTGGCCGTATCATATGATATATACTGTCTGTAGTCATATGGATAAGGGTATTAAAATACTTGGCGGTCCCAATAAAATAACGCGCTATTTGGTCACTCGAAGGTTGGTTTTGAAATTTTTTCAACTATTTTAAACAGGTCATTTGACATTTCGGGTTTCATCCAATTTTTAGCATAGCCCTATTTTTGGAACTAAATCATTTGTAATTTGATATTTTGTTTTTTTTTTTCAGTGGATTGATTAATTCATTACCCAAAAATACTGTTTGTGGTCCCTATATAATTTTTTTTGATTCCTGATTTTTGGTATTTTGAAGGGATTTGCTGCCAATTTCTAAGCAAATCAGCTTCAAATTGATATTTCGCGTTATTTGTTTTAGTGGTTTTTGCATAGCCGATTTGCCAAAAAATAAGATTTCAAACAGTAAATGGTAAAAAAATTGGACCCGACCAAATTTAACGTCATTTCTACATTTTCCTTTTTAAGTGAAACGGTTTGCCTTAAAAATATAATCACATGGCTTTTTGGTAAAAGCAAATCCATCCTTAAGATTTCAAATAATCCAATGCCAACCAAATCGGACATTACATTTCTTTCCAAAAAAACACATTTCTAGAATTATGTGACAAAGTCGTTTTTAAAGCTTCTAACAAAATTCCACTTAGCCATGAATTTAAGACAAAATACTTGGAATTAGAGATTCAACTCACGCACACACACACACATAGCCAGCCACAAATAATCACAGCAAAAATAAAAATCCTGTCTGGCACCTGGGAAGATATTTATATTCTCTCTTTTACAACCCTTATAAAACACTTCATATAAATACAATAGCAACAAACCGGTATTAAAGATAATAATAAAAGTGTAGACGAAGAAGAAGACAACGAAAAGGACACCTACTACTATTCAGGTACGGCATTGGTTTACGTATGGTGGCTGTACGATGACGGGTGGTGCCATAAATGCCTTGGCTTAAACTTTTCGATAAGTCATCGAAAATTTGATTTTTCCGATTGTGATTAGTGAGCAGCAGCATGTCGCTCTCCTCCAAATCGTTGTAATTTTCAGAATCACATTTATTGGACATTTTGCGTTGCTGAATTTGTTGTTGTTGTTGTTTCAGTTGCTGCTGCTGCTCCTGAAGATATTTGGCACAATACGTTTCCGGTATTTGCAGCAATTTACAAGCTTTACGCGGTACCAGTAAGTTGGACATTAAATCCTCAATTGTATCACAAGACATCATGAGATCCATATTCAACGTCGGATTGCAGTGATATTTTTCTTTTCGTTTCAATATCGGCGTTTCTATATCTTTTTGATCCAATTCAATATCCGATTCCGAATACTCTGTAAATTTTTCATAGTGTCTTTGGCGATTGTGCACGGCGAGATTAAATTTGAACGGAGAATTTGCCACAATCGAATGGTGTTGATTATTTAGGCGAACACGAAGTTTACGTATCGAATCGCGCATGGAACGTGAACGTCGTAATGTTGTACCCGCCGCTACCGGTACCGTGCGCGTTGTATCCTTGGTGCTTGCCACTAGTTTGATGTATGAATGACGATTCGATTTACGTCGTTCCATGGCGACGATTTTTTTCTGTTGTTGTTGTTGTTTTTTTTTTTTTTTTTTGGTTCTCAAGGGTTTCGTTTTTAATTTTTTGATTTTTTATTTCCACTTTTACACTTCATGGAGGACACACATGTTTAAGCATGCATATGCATCTTGTAAAGGGTTAAATTCTTTTCACTTTCTATCTCTTTCTCCCTCTCACTCATGCTCTCATCTTGTAAATTTACATAAAATTAACATCTTAAAGATGTAAATTAGACCCTCAAAGGGATGCAAGGCTGCTGTAACGACACTTGAATATTTCCACGTTTCTATTTTTACGAATGATAGGCATTTCTCTGTTTTATTTTCGTTCAAAAATGTATTTTTCTTCGTTTTTGTCTCTCCTGTACCGCTGGGCAAACGAACATTCCCCGTTACTTCACCGAATTCAACTGATTTTCAGTGTCAAACGTGATTGTTTATTTTCCACCCCGTCCGTGTCCGTGTATGCCTTTGTGGCACGGGTAATATTTATCTTTGGTAAATGTTTGTTGGTGTGTGTGTGTGTGTGTGCGTTTAATTTGCCAGACTACCTCACCATCAAATCGCATATACACACACACATTTACTCATTCATACTAAATAGAGGCACATCCATCCTTATCCTAACCTACCCCTCTTTTTTGTTGTTATTGTTGACGATCAATGTTGTTTTTCTTGTAGGTTAACAATTCAAAAAGCCGGCTGCCTGAATTGCTGTACGTGCGTGTAACAAGGCTATGCCTTGGTATTTGTTCGAACCTGACCAGCGGGGAAACGTCACAGGATTTATGGACCTCGGGCCTTTTTCGAATGAAATGTTTTTCAAAATCAAAGAAGAGAAATTCGGATACCCTCTACCATTTGGAACGAATTTGTCAATTCTCAAAAAAAAAAAAAAATAAATAAATAAATAAATAAAATAAAACCCTTACAAAATTCTGTAAAAATCTTAAAAAATACCGAATATATCCGTTATAATAGGGTCTATACTACAACGTGGACCTGCATAGGCCACTTTTGTCATAAGCCATTATAATATTCAAATGCGAAACTTGAACAAAACAAGTTAAAAAGCAGTAAGTTCGGCCGGGCCGAACTTTGAATACCCTCCACCATTTGGAACGAATTTGGAAATTTTCAAAAAATAAAATCCTTAAAACATTCTGTTAAAATTTTTAAAATACCAAATATAACCGTTATATTGGGGTCTATACGACGTGGGCCTACATAGGCATTGTTTGTCATATTCATTCGAAACTTGAAATAAACGGTGAATAGTGTAGCTAAAATCGTCAAAACATCCTATATACGGAGGTATCGTTATATCGGAGCTGTGCGAAGACCTGGACCTGCATAGACAATTTTCTGCCACAGACTGTAGCATCCATTACGAACTTCAATTACCACATCTCAAACAATTTCGGTGGGTATTGTACCTAAAATCGTCAAAATACCGTATATAGGGAGGTACTGATACATGGGGCCTATACGAAGACCTGGACTTGCATAGACAATTTTCAGTCACAGACTGTAGTACCCATAACGAACTCTAAATACGTAATTTGAAGCAATTCTGGTGAGTGATGACGCTAAAATCATCAAAATACCGAATACTGGGAGGTAGCGTTATATGTGGGCTATACGATGACGTGGACCTGCACAGACAATTTTCTGTCTTAGGGTGTAGTATCCTTTACGAACTTCAAATACCAAATTTGAAACAATTCCGGTAAATAATGTCGCTGAAATCAGCAAAATACCAAATATAGGGGCTATACGAAGGCGTGCACGGACAATTTTCTGTCATAGGCTGTAGTATCTATTACGAATTTCAAATATCAAATTTGAAATATTTCCGGAATGAATAATGCCTGTTAAATGGCCAAAATACCGAATATCGGGAGGTACCATTATATGGGGGCTATTCCAAAAAGTAGACCTACATGACCCATTTTCAATACCAAAAGTCCTGCAGACATAATATATATATATATTTGAGTAAAATTTTATCAGTCTACTTCATTTCGTTTGGAAGCTAGAGTGATTTCCAGAGACGGACAGACGGACGGACATCGCTATAAAATAGCCAAGTGACTATTCCATTCGCCGGTATGAAATCATTATATTAGTCGCGATAAGCAAATATGATAAGGCTGTCAGTTTCGTTTTTAAAAACATTGCTCTCTTTAACAGAGAGTAATATGAAGTTAATCCAGTGGAGGGATACTGCAGAATGAAACAATCATTATCTTATTATCTTTTAGTAAAATCTCTTTTGGATTTTGGAAATTCTTGTCCTTTAAAATTTGAAATTGACCTATAAGAACACAACCGCAGCATATCTTTGCTTAGGCTGCAGTAATGCATTTTTGAGAATGAAAGATTGGGTTCTTTATACGCATTTTCTCTTTCTCTTTATATGAGATTAGCAATTGCTCAATACTTCGTCAGCGAAAAGTCCAACTTAAAATTTTAGAGTTTTTCTAAAAGTTCCTGTTAGGCCTTTTTAGTACCCTAAATCCATATTTTCTTCAGTTTGAAGACACTTTTAAATCAATACTAAATTTTCAGATTTTCAACTTTTTAAATATTATTTAAGTTTTTCCTTTTTTTGGAAAGAATAATAGGAAAATGTTTAATACCAAAGTTTAATGTTTAATACCACTTAGTACCTTTTGTACGAATATAGTACACATTTCCAAAACCACCTTCATATCCCGATTTCAGATACCAAGAGAGACTTTAATATCAAATTTGAATATTTTTCTCTAATCCCTTCACCCAATACCAAATTTAGTACCATTCAGTACTTTTCATACAATTTTAGTACACATTTCCAGCACTATCCCTTCACCCAGTACCCAATTTAGTACCACTTAGTACTTTTCGTACATTTATAGTACACATTTCCAAAACCACCTCAATCCCACATACCAACAGAGACCTCAATATTAATTTTGAGGTATCCAACCCTATTTTTTCACTCAATGCCAAATTTAGTACCATTTAGTACTTGTCGAACAATTATAGTACACAATTGCAAAAACCACACCCTCATCGTAACCACAGACACCAACAGTGACGCGCATATCAAATTTTAGGATTTCAGCTCTATTCCTCCACCCAATTCCAAATTTAGTACTATTTAGTACTCTTCGTTAATTTATAGTCCATATTTCCAAAACCACCTCCATATCTCAATACCAGATCCCTTCACCAAATGCCAAATCTAGTATCATTTAGTACACATTTCCAAAACCTCCTTCATACATTAAAATTATTTTCAAAACTTGATTCTCATACTAAATTTCAAGTTTAGCTCTCTCCGTTCACATAATACCCAGTGGTACCATTTTAGAGGTTTAGCAGCATTTTCAAACTTCTCGTTACCTTAAATTTTAAATTTCCAAAAATTCCTAAATTTTAGAATTCTAGTGCATTACGTCTGCACAATACAAAGTTGTCAATTTTTATAACCCCCACCATAGTATGGAGGGTATATTAAGTTTGTCATTCCGTTTGTACCACCCCGAAATATACATTTTAGACCCCACAAAGTATATATATTCCTAATCAGCATGAAATTCTGTGTCGATTTAGCGATGTCCGTCCGTCTGTGGAAATCACTCTAGCTTCCGAACGAAAGGAAGAAGGTTGATAAAATGTTACTCGAATGTGTATTATGTCTGCGGGAGATATGGTATTGAAAATGGGTCATGTAGGTCCCCATTTAATGGTACCTCCCGATATTCGGTTCTTTGATGATTTTAGCGACATTATTGACCGGAATTGTTTCAAATTTGGTATTTGACGTTCGTAATGGATACTACAACCTATGATCGAAAATTGTCTGTGCAGGTCCACGTTTTGGTATAGCCTCCATATAATAGTACCTCCTTATATTCGGTGTTTTGATGATTTTAGCTCGTCGAATTATTCTTTTCAAGTTTCGCATTTGAATATTGTAATGGCTTATGATGAAAGCTGAATATGCTGGTCCATGTCGTCGTATAGACCCTAATAAAACCGCTGCATTCGGCATTTTTAAGATTTTAACAGAATTTATAACGGATTTTATTTTTTTGAATATTGCCAAATTCGTTCCAAATGGCGGAGGGTATTTTTACTTGTTTTTAGTAAATTTTAGTACTTTTCGTACCCTTTTAGTTCGAATTTCCCAAAAAAAAAAACAAGCCCAGGCGAAACGGCTGAAGCTAGAATCTTGAATTTTTCCAAGAGGGCCAGTCTTGATGTGTCATAATTATGCATATATCCATGAGAGGTATTTCACCTCTTGAAGACTTTTTATTTTGAGTGAATGAGAATTATTCTTCACTCCTCTTTCTGAGCAATGCCCTAAGGCTATGAAGTTCTTAAAGGCCTTTTCTGCCTACCAATCACTCCCGGCCTAAGATCTCTTTACTCAACTAAGTCTGTGTTAATTTGTATTCGATGTACGTGTGCGTGTATGTATGTGTTGGTGCGTGTTTTTCTTTAGAAAATAATAATAAAAGCAAATTTCCCCTGTGAATGTTTACAAATCCCTGAACACAATTCCAGGTTATCCTCCCGTCTGTCTGTCTCTTGTTTGTCTGTGCACATGAAGAATGATGTGTGGAGTTTCGTGTGTTTGTGTCGGGGCTTGTTGTTTTGGAAATTCCAACCAGCGAGCCTACCAGTCAGACAACCAGCCAGACAACAACAAAGAAATTTTCCAATTTTACAAAATACGTATTTTGTTTCGTTTAAACAAACGCCGACATTAACAAGGATAACAATTCTTGTTGTTGATGGTTAAATAATTGTTGAGTTCGGGTTATTGTTTTTATTTGTTAGTTAACCACACACACACACACAGACACACCACAAGAAAAATACAAATGAAAACAAAAAGACAAATAACACAAGCAAGTCAATAACAGATTTATTTGAATATCTAAAATATGAAAACGAAATGAAATTAACTTTTTTTTCTAAAAGTAACGAAACAAAAGTTTGTTTTGTTACATTCCGAATAAAAAAATGTCGAGACAGTAAAAAGACCCTTTTCACTGACACTGAAAATCGATATGCCTCCCGTGAAAGAAAATGGATATTTTCTGTTGTAATTTTGGGTGGGAAAATTATTTTATGGGTGGTGAGTATTTGCAAAAAATTTAATATTTCACCAACGTAAATTTGTTATCGTGATAAGGATAAAAGAAAACGATCTGATACCGAGAGGTATTTTCCAGCAATTTCATGAAATTGACATACACGAAGCTAGATAATTTACTTCTTCAAATACGTGACATGGTTAGATAACATCTGGCCAGCAGATAGGCATTTAAAAGTGATGAAATTTCATAGATTGCAAACTGTTTATCCAAGGTCACTTTTTCGCTGTAAACAATATAACGAATTCTTTCAAATGTGATTTTCGTATGCGGGTGATTTTTCTAATCTCCACAGATTACTGCTAATCTGAGAATGACTTGTAACCTTCTATATTCAGGATTTTTTTGAGATAGAGGTACCCACATTGTTTGTGTTTTGGGAATGCTATTTTGGTTTGGTTGTAAAATTTGGTAGGCACAGGAAAGTATCGAGCCCACGATTCTATCTACTCTTCCATTATACTACATTAACATCAATTGAGAAAATTAATAATTTCTAGGAAAATGTTGACCTTTTGTTATGCATGCCCAAGATATCCTGGAAAAAATTGGGCGCCATATAATCCGAATGATCTATAAAAGAGATATAATGTAAACAAACTACACCCCACATTACCAGCCGGTTGAAAATAATGTTTTATTCATTCGTGTGTGTACCACCGAATAAAAAAACCGAAGATTTGGACTTAGTGACTCGGCGCCGGCAAACAAAGAAAAAAATATGACAACCCTTCAATACCAGCTTAACAGCACACTGTAAAAATTAGATAGGAATTAGGTTAATTTCGAAAATCAACAATACTGGTCATATCCTTCCCGTGTCCAAATCACAAAAATTTTAACATTAACGGCTGGACCGATTTTAACAATTCTCAGCAATTCAGAATAAACTTTGACAGTAAAGAAAAAAAATGTGAAGGTTTTTCTGTAATATTTTTTTAATTTTTTCATATTTTTTATTGCATGAGATTTTTTTTTTCAATTTGACTTGCTATATTGAATTGAACATTTTGTAATGTTTTTTTTTTCCTACAACATTATGTGTTGAGGGTATTACATTCAGGTCGCAATTATTGTCCCATGTTCACGAAATGAGGTAGGTTTAAGATAAGTATAGAAGTCTATTGTTTTTGAAGATGTTCGCAAAACATATTTAGGATTTCAAATGGATCAAAAAACTACAAATTGTCTAGATTTTGTAGTTGTCGTATAGTTCTCAACTAAGTAACAACAACACACATGGACTTTTTTATGAAGTTCGAGTTTTGGATATTTTAGGACTGCGGTCTTTAATTTATCATTTAAATATCAGCCAATAATCTTATCATCCATCTGTTAACAAAACTACACATCAATGAAAAATAATTACATTAAAGGACCAGGTCTTTATAAAAATATCTAAAAAGAAGAGAAAATTTACATCGCAAAGTAACCTAAATAAAGGAAGAAAATGGAGGGGTACTCCATCCCTTTAACATTTTTTTGGAATTTCCGGAAAAAGTTCTGCTGAAATTCTTAATGGAAAATATTTCCTTGTGGTTTTTATTGATTTTTATTCTGCTTTATTGAACTCAAGCCCAAGAGTAACATAAAAAATCGTTTCAGACAGAAAGTTTAAAAAGAGGAAACATTCTACACAGAATTTTTAATTCTCAGAATAGGGTAAGTGCGCCTAAGTTCGGCATGTCCCAGTAGTCGGTAGTTTTGAACTTTAAACTTAAATAACTAAAAATGGAATCGACCAAATAATGAAATAATTGCAAAAAAACGTCAGCAGTGTGCTCAGCTCTCTTTCTGTAAAAAAAAAAAAAAAAAAAAAAAAAAAAAAAAAAAAAAAAACAATGAGCTCCGATCATTTATTACGAGAGAATAACGGTTTTCGTTAGCGATAGTGCTTGTTTGTAAAGAAAAAATAAGTGGTGGCGTCAACTTAATAATCGATTTAAGTAAATTAAATTTAATACTTTTGGAATCAGAAATATTTTATTAATGTAAATAACAGTCTAAAGATCATTTTATAACTTAAAAAACATACATAATCAAGCATTTTTCTCTTATATTATTTAATGCCGACATTAGGAACAGAAAAAAAAGAGATTTGCCAGTAGTCGGCAGGGGGTGCCGATTACGAGAAAAATATCTTTTTTGACCTATTTCACCAAAACTTGAGAAAAGTATTAAAAAATAATACAAAAACTACTCAAATAAAAAATAGTTTGAGTCGGCAGTTGCTTTTATTTGTGCTTTTTGACCAACTTTTCTAAATTAAGTAGGTTTTTTTTTAAATCAGCTATTTGACGTTTTAGATAGTGGTGGCATTTAAAAAAATGTTGGTTATCTTAAGGAAAAAGATCAATTCACAAATTCCAAATATAAGAAATGTACTTTTTATTTAATCTCATTTTTATTTTAATTGAAAATCCATACTATTCTTGTTTTTCTACCTATATTTGGTTTAGAATGATAATTAAATAAAACACTATTTAAAAACGAAATTAGTTAATTAAACTGTGAATTAGTATTAGAGCATTGTTTTATACTATTTGAAATAAAAAAAATATACAAAATAATATTTTTTTTTAATGAAGTAGCATATGACGACTACTGGCAAATAGACATGCCGAGCATTGGAAAATGGTGCCGACTACTGGCAAAAAACTACTATTGTGGTAAAATTGCAAATTTTGCCAATTTAATGAAAACAAATTCAATTGTTGTTTATTATTTCGAAAACTAAACAAAATATGGAATCTGAACAACTTTATTTTTCTGCAATTGAAAGATTTCACTCAGAATGTCGAAAAATTGAAATATTGAAAAAGCCTAAAAAGCCTTACCCTATACTTTTTATCTAGATATAAAAGCTGTTAAGAAAATTGCAATTACATTTACCATTATTATTTTTTTGGGGAAAGTGTCGAATGAAGAAATATTCTAGATCACATTTCATAATGAGTTTCTGACCAAATAAAATTTGTATATTTACTATGAGACATAAAAAAGTATCATCAACTCTGGTTTATAAAAACGCCGTATTTGTTATTAAGTTACGACAAATTTAGAAATCTTTTGAAATTTGCTCTGTAACAGCCAATCTGGAGAAATCCAACGTGAATTTTATGATATTTGGCTTGTAGATGAAAACTCCAAAAAAGTTTTGTGTTCTCAGCCTAAACTTTGTTTAGGACACATTATATGTCTTGACCATACACAACGAAACCCCAAGATTTTGAGCTGTATTTCGTAACATTTAACCATTTTTAAACCAATGATTCTTGCAGTAATCCAAAACACTCAAAATATATCCCAAAATATTAAGCCCCCTTTGTATATGGCCAAGACCATATATAACGGCTTAAACAAAAGTATGACCTAAGAGACCCAAACTCTTCTGGGGTTTCATCTACAAACCACTTGGAATTTTCCAAAAAACTAGCCAGTATGGGATTGAAATTTGATCTCGAATATCTCTTCCTTTGGCACTTTACTAAAAAATCACGCATTAAAGGAGATTTTGACATAGAATGTTGTTATATTCACAGTAAAAAAGGAGTTATGTTCGGCCGGACTGATTTTTTATACACTTTTATACTTTGAAAAGTAAGGATAGGGGCAATTGAAAAACGTTGACCTATATATAAATTGATCTGTTACAGTAATAAACCCTTTACGATATCCAAATATCGAATTTTAAGTAAGTCCCTAAGAAAATGTGGCTAAAATCGTAAAAATATGGAATATCGTGAAGTATTGTATTATTCCACCATTGGAGTTAGACCCGTTATGAACTCTAAATGTCGAATTTTAAATCATTGCTTATGAAAATGTGGCTAAAATTGTCAAAATACCGAATATGGGGAGGAAAATTATGTGGAGGCTATACCAAAATGTGGACCTACATAGACAATATTCTGCCACAGGAGGTAAAACCCGTTCTGACATCTAAATAGCGAATTTTAAATTATTCAGTTAGAAAATTTTGCTATAATCGTAAAAATACCAAATATGGGGAGGTTCAATTATATGGGGGCTATACTTAATATACACAAATATCAAATATAATTTTCTTAAAAACAATTATTCCTAGATATTATTTTGAGATGTATAGTAAAATTTTGTTTCAAATATTTTTTTTGACACTTATCGCCTAAAATAAAATTCTCTTTTACTTTTATGCAAGAACTCGAAAGAAGCCCTAGGGAAAAATAATAAAAGCATTGAAAATATTTTCGCTTTTGTTGGCAACAAAGATGCAAATAATTTCCTGGCATATAATGGAATGAAGATTTATTTTTTTGGTGACTTAATGTGAAATATGATTAAGAATATTTTTATCCTTGGCACCATGCTTCTAAAATTGTGCAGGAGAATTTTGCATAAACTCATATGAAATACAGCTGTTTTTAATGCTTTGATAGATTAGACTTTTGATAGATTTTGACCTATCATTATACCCTACAACACTATATGTTGGGGGTATTATAAGTTTGATTGGGCCAGAATTTATGTAACACCTCGGGATATTGGTTTCCCATATAGGAAAGTATATATGGATCTTCCTAGCTCGCCGAGCTGAGTCGATCTAGCTATGTATGTCCGTCCGTCCGTCTGTCCATGTTAAATTGTAATCACGCTACAGGTCGAATAGAAGCCTATTTATTTTAGAGATGATCGCCAAATGTTTAGGGGTTGGAATGGACCAAATACTTAAAAAATGTCGGATTTTGTAGTAGCTATACAGGTCGCAATTATAGACCAATCGACGGAATTTCGCATGTAGCTAGAGTTTAGGGCGGGGAAGAAGCCTACCAATTTGGGTGGTCATCGGATAATATTTAGCGGGTAAAAAAGACCATATCTTTTGTGTTGAAAAAATTCAAAATTTTTCATTAAACCGCGAATATTTTAAATCCTGGCGAAATCACAAAGCTATGACAAGGTTACTTTTGATCTTTACATTGATGATAACATCCAATAAATCGGATATATAGCGAAATATGTGCGATATATTTGTCTATCAAAGAAGATATGCTTGAAAGATCTCTGATATGTCGAGAACGCCTGAACTGATTTCGACAGTTCTCATTAATTCAGAATGGCCTCTTGGCAGGAAAGAAAAAACGTCTTAAAAAATCACATAAAAACATCTCTCTAAAGCTGAAAATATTGATTTTGTAACATTTTCTCATATTTTTTCAATTTTGTCATATTTTTGGCATATTTTCATTTTGAATTAAACATTTGGTTATATTTCTACAGCTAACAAATATCATATACAGATCGCCTTTATGGCCCGATCCTTACGAAATTTTGCATGGAGATAAGATGAGGGTCAGAATAAAAGCCTATTCTTTTTGGAGATGATCGCCATATATTTAGGGGTTGAAATGGACCAAAAAACTGCAAAATTGTCAGCAGGTCGTAATTATCGCCCGATCCTCACGCACATTTGAATGGGGGTTACCGGACATTACAAAAGCCAAGCAGTTTTGGATGGCCATCCAAAAATATTCAATGTGTGAAATAGTTTGCCAACTTTTTTTAGACAAAATACGAAAATGTCCATTCCAGTGACATTTTGGAGAATTCACAAATACAAGAAAGACGCACTTCTGACTATTTCGTTAACGCTGATTTCGTTGAAGAATATAGTCAAATGTCTGTATCTCATATAGATGCGTTTCAGTCAAAAACCAACAATAAATGTTAATCTTTTGCCACTTCTGAGAAATTATAGGTCTCTGGGAAATATTGGTTCCAGATCTAGGAAGACCATTTACGTGCAACATCTACCAATAAATTGGAAATGAGCAAATTAGTTTAAGTTGCTATTGTTCGAAAATTAGAGAACGAAACCTGATGGTTTTCTTTTATTATTTGTCACAATATTTTGTGGAATTCTTTCGAGTATTTCGCCTATATAAACTGTATGGTTTATTATAGTGTTGTAGGGTATTCAACGGTCGGCCCCGCTCGACTGTAGCCTTTGCTTACTTGTTTTGTAAAGTAATTTTAAGTTTTTAATTTTTTTTGGAAAAAAGGCCTAAAAATGCGCCTTTTTTGACTTGACGCTTGTGGGTTAAAATGTTCAATCCAATAATCATATAGTTGTCGGTAATATTGAAGAAGATACTTTACACCTAAAATAAACCTCAAGAAATCTTAAAACGATACAATTTCACCGTGCCCCAGTTCCATGTTATTGGACACAATGACTGTCCAGTTTATAAAAAGATTTGTAAAAATTATAAAATGTTTAAATTATTGCATGAAATCTTGGAACATTTTTAAATGGGCCACAAAAAACGGATTTTTAATAATTCCTTCTGAGGCAGTTTTCCCGGTAAGAATTTGCAAACACTCAGTAAACAATAATTTCTATAATTTATTACAAATTGTTCAGTTATGTGTATTATATCAATTGTTAATCGATTTGAAATCTCACGCAGATTGAAAATAGATGACCAGATAAGGCTAAGTGGCACTGTTGCTTCTCGATGAGAAAGAGAGAGAGGGAAAACTCTCTGTATCCAGTTAAGTTTGTGTCCCAATTTATGTTCCGAAAATAATTTCTTTTGAAACTCTACTGCCTTAATTTAAATTTCTTTTTCTTTTATTTCTAAGACAGCAAGGACAAAAGGTCACACACATCTGAGTTCAATGGTAAGTATGTAACTGTAAATATCCATATGTAAATTTAACAATAACAACCCTCCCGGGGAAATCCGGCGTTAATTGTGGTTTGGAAGCAGTTTGATGCCTTTTAACCAACCAACCAACCAAAAAAAACAATAACACAAGACGACAAAGAAAACATTTTCATAAGATAAATATCTGTAGGAAGCTGTAAATGTAAAAAAAAACAGACAAATATCCTTCGGAAGGTATTTACCTTCAATTCAAGTATTCATCAGAAGAAAATTGTATATAAATTGTTCTTAGGAATTCTTCTTCAACCATTTACACAGCTCTGTAGCAATAGACAAATTCGTGAGATTTTTTTCTTGTAATTGCTATTAGATTTATGTGTCCTGCATACAGGATCCTCAAGCGGCCTACTTGTCAGAGACTACAACTACTAGTCTTTGAACAACAACAACAACAAAAACAAAATCACTTAAACCGTGTTAAAGACAGGAGATAGTCATTCAAACAGGATGCTCAACTAAGTCGTAAAATCATTAACGACTTTGAAATGTTTCAGATTTTTTGCTCCGAAGGGAAGTCATAAAACAAACGAACGATTTGTTAGTATTTTGTTGTAGTCTCATGTGCGTTTGTGTGAATGTCTTAAATTGTCGGCTCGGGTATTAAATCCTTGTTTATCAAGTCCTTTATGATGTGCCATTTTACAACTACATACCTACATACTCGCTTGCTTGCTTGCCCCTGGTTGCTTTAACACATTAAGGGATTTCCAAGAAATGTTACATGGCCGCTTAAAGACCGATGCCGGGTAGTATGTATGTGTGTGTGTGCGTTCCATAAATATATTCAAATTAAATAAATTTCTTGTGTACCATAAAAACGGGAATAAATTATTTGTCGTTTATTGTTCAACATGATTTTGAGTTGTTTACCTCTTCTCGAAACTCTAAATTGCCATATCAGAGCCGACGGTGGTGTTGTTGGAAAATTTTGATAAATGGTTTGTGTATTTACTAAAGTATTGGTTGGTTGGTGTTTTGGTAATTATGCATACCAACAAGAATCCAATTAGATTTGTTTTCCATTTCTACAAAATTCTTGACTAATCACAATGACCTACATGTGACCTTTCTTTGTTGAGATTTAATGTTGGGTAACGAGTGAGGGTTTGTTTGGTTTGGTTATATGTTTATGGTTGTGTGAGGAATACAGAGAATTTATAAGGCCATTCAATAATCCCTAAAAATGTTTAGCGAAATTTTTTATTCCTCAAAAAGTTAAGGAGGAATGATATGGAATTTTAAGAAACAAGCTTTAAACACATTTATAGGGATCTTTAGAATTTTCTTAAATACTAGGCTTATTTAACAAAATTCTAAAGATCCCTATAAATGTGTTTAAAGCCTCTGTGGGACATTTAAAAATGTCTAGAAGAATCTTCTTTATACAGACTTCAGACTGTTGTCATTTCTAAGCCACTCGTCCGACAGCTGTTAAAATTATTCTAGTGACAGCTCATTATATGGTTTACAAGCGTACAAAAGCATTTTGGTGAGAATTTTATAGAAAAAAAGTTTTTCGTGATGGAATTCAAGCGTGATAGTGTGATTTCTTTATATTTGGCTGGAAAACCTCAAGTGGCTATCGTTAGAGCACTCCAGCATTTAACAGTGAATAAATCTTTTGTGTCTCGTACCATCGCTCGTTATCGTGATACTGGATGCTGGTAGCGTAGCCCGACGTCAAGGAAGTGAACGGAAGAAAACAGCAACATCAGCAGAAATGGTTCGAAAAGTAAAGAAGCGACTTGATCGAAATCCGCGTCACACTGGCCGATAAATGGCTCGTGAGCTGTACATATCGCAATATTCCATTCGGCAATTATTGAAAAATGAGCTCGGGGTAAAGTCCTTGATAAACCAAAATGTGCAAGAACTTACACCGCAGCAGAAAAAAATGGACTCAAAACAGCTAAAGAGTTGTTTCGCTTGGCCGAAAGTGGTGAACTGCAGAATTTGGTTTCCTCCGATGAGAAAACATTCGTTGTCCGGCATTTTGTAAAGAAAAACCAGTAAAGAAAGTCTTAAAGTCGGGCGGGCCGATTTTATGATACCCTACACCACTTTGCTAATTTAGTAGAGCTGCGCATAACAATTAAAAGTTTTTATGGGAGAACTCAATCATACACGCTATGATTATAATTATATTTTAAAGTTCAAGGGACTAAATATGCCGAAGCACTTGTATCTTTTAAATTCGGACTTGTATTGCCCATTTGGTGCACAATTAATTTGAAATCGGATAAAAATATATATGGGAGCTATAACCAAATCTGAACCGATATCGATAAAATTTGGCAAAGATATTTCTGAGCTGTATTTGATATATTTCGCTGAATATCGTTGTTACGGAGTGCATATTACGGCTGTGGGTAACAAATATGACAAATCGGATGAAGAGTATATATGGGAGCTATAGCTATATCTGAACCGATCTTCACCAAATTTAACATACCAGCTTCTTGACTCAATTCGGTCGTAAGTGCCAAATTTCATCCAATTTAGGCAAATATTAGACGTTTGGTGCACAATAAAAGGTACATCGGACGAAGTTATATATGGGAGCCATATCCAAATTTGAACCGATCTCGATAAAATTTAGTAAATGTATTTCTGAGCTGTATTTGATATATTTCCCCAAATATTGTTGTTGCAGAGTGCATATTACGGCTGCGGAGGACAAAAATAACAAATCGGATGAACAATATATATGGGAGCTATAG
This sequence comes from Musca domestica, assembly GCF_030504385.1. NCBI lineage: Eukaryota > Metazoa > Arthropoda > Insecta > Diptera > Muscidae > Musca > Musca domestica. Next base: position 2,902,482 of record NW_026712344.1, on the reverse strand, counting down.
CTATATCTGAACCGATTTCGTACTTATACTTATTTTCAGGTCCAATCTGATCGTACGTGCAAAATTCCATACTATTCGGACTGATTTTACACGTTTGGTGCACAATAAAAGGCAAATCGGACGAAGATATATATGGGAGCTATATCTAAATTTTTACCGATTATCTCCAATTTCAATAGAGTTCGTCCTTGGGCCAAAAAAATGATTTGTGCAAAATTTCATCTGGATAGGGCAATAAATGCGAACTGTACTTTGTTTACAAAAATACATGGACAGACGGACGGACAGACGGACGGACAGACGGTCAGGACGGACGGGATGCATAAATCGACTCAGAATGTGATTCTATGCAGATCATCAAAAGGAACTATGGGCCTATCTCGTTTCCTTTTGCCTGTTACAAACAAATGCACAAAGACATAATACCCTGACCACCTTGTGGTGTAGGGTATAAAAAAATGATCGTGTTTACTTGCCAAAGAGGTCAGCTGATAATGCGCTCTCCGCCGAAAATTATGGCGAAAATATTCTGAAGGGTGTATTAAAGACTTGGGCACGCAAACATTTTGGCCGCAGACCTTGGAAATTCCAACAGGACACAGAACCATCTTAGCACGCGCCACCCAAGAATGTTTACAAAATGAGGTTCTTCGCTTCTTTTCCAGCCCACAATGGCTACCAAAATCTACGGATACCAATCCGTTGAACTATTGTGTCTGGAGTATTTTGGAAAGCAAGTTTGGCACTAAACAACACCCAAGTGTCGATTACCCCAAGCAAGCGCTTCGCCGGGAATGGGCCAAAATACCGCAAAACAACATTCGGGCAGCGTGTGACGGCTTCATTTGATGATATTTCCGACATTTTTTGCTTTCATTCAAGAAAATTAAAAAAAAATGTAAAAATTAGGGCGTTTGATTTTGTTGCATTTTATACCCTCCACCATACTATGGAGGGTATATTAATTTTGTCATTCCGTTTGTAACTCCTCGAAATACTCATGTCAGACCCAACAAAGTATATATATTCTTGATCAGCGTAAAATTCTAAGACGATTTAGCCATGTCCGTCTGTCTGTCTGTCTGTCTGTTGTAATCACGCTATCTTTCGAACAAATTGAGATATAAGGCTAAAATTTTGCATACATGTATATCTTGCCAGTAGGCAGGTTAAGTTCGTAAATGGGCCATGTAGGTCCAAGTTATCATATAGCCCCCATATAACGGTACCTCCCGATATTCGGTATTTTGATGATTTTAGCGACATTATTCACCGGAATCGTTTCAAATTTGGCATTTGCAGTTCGTAATGGATACTACAGCCTAAACGAGAAAATAATCTGTGTAGGTCCACGTCTTCGTATAGCCCCCATAAACCATACCCTCCGATATTCGGTATTTTGATGATTTTAGCGACATTATTTACCGGGATTGTTTCAAATTTCGCATGTGAAGTTCGTAATGGATACTTCAGTCCATGCCAGAAAATTGTCTGTGCAGGTCCACGTCTTCGTATAACCCCCATATAACGGTACCCCCTATATTCGGTGTTTTGATGATTTTAGTTTCTTTATAAACAGATTTTTCTTCAAGTTTCGCATTTAAATATTGTAATAACTTATGACAAAAGTTGCCTATGCAGGTCCACGTCGTCGTATAGGCATTCGGTGTTTTTATGATTTTAACAGAATTTTTAACAGATTTAATTTTAATTTTTTTTTTGAAAATTATCAAATTCGTACCAAATGGTGGAGGGTATTAAAAGTTCGGCCCGGCCGAACTTACAGCTTTTTTACTTGTTTTTTTCTCACTCTGTACACCTAAAATGTAAGCATCTCAAGAGACCTTAAACTGAACATATCAAAAATTTGTATGAAAGCGAGAATAACCTGCAGTATTTATTATAATCTACTGGGGTTTTCCTGTTATTTTGGAAACAAATTGAACTTTGTTGCATAGAGTAATCTACGATATAAAAAATATTTTTAAAAACAATCCTCAATGTTGACTTGATCTAATTTCAAATTTTGGGACTTCATGTCTTTGAAAGCAGAATACTGCTTTCGTAGTTGACTGGGAAATTTTCGTTCTTTTGGAACATTACAAATTTCTTTAAAAAGAAACCTGCTATTAATAATTCCACGGCATGTCAATACTGCGTCAGCATCATTTAAGCCCCCCCCAACAAACAATCTTAAATTTTTGAACGTTGTCTATCATAATTTTTTTCTTCCCTTGACAAACAAAGTGGAAAAAGAAGAACAAGATAAATTATGTATGGCGAAAACGTGGAAACGTGGGCCTTGGTAACAAATTCCCAGTTAATCACTGACTGTTCTTCTCAAATCTCCCCTATATTTTCCCCCGCCAAAAGACTGAAACGATGCCTAAAGATAGATATTATCGGGAGGCGTCTCTCCAACCACCCCACAACCAGTCCCCATAATATCATCCGACATGTGAATAAGGAAAACATGTCGTTTGCTATGTATTGTCCTTAATTGAAATATTCCTGAAAAATAAAATGAAAACATAAATTATGTAAATGAAGGCAAGTGTATAAATTTTACATGGGCATTTATTGAAAGAAGACCAGGCGAAGACAACACCCAGCCACTGACATCCTTGTAATTTTCCGTCTAATGTCAAAGTAAAAAAGACAACTGATAAGGAGAGACCCATCACTGTTTGGTCTCTGGCGAATGATGAACTTACAGATGATAAGCAAAACGGAAGTGTGTGCGTGCGTAGATGTGTGAGACAAAGTCTTGGGGGGAAAAGAGAGATTTCAAAGAAGTCAACAAGGATTTTGTGACAAGTCTTAATTTTTTTGTCCTTTTTTTTTTGTGTAAACACAATTATGTTATTGTCTAACTGTAGGATGGTGGGAGGATGGTATTAAGGAACTGGTAGTGATTTGATAAGCAGAGGTTTTTGTCAACATTGATGATCAACAGAGATTTTCGGTAATATTATAACCCACATCATTTAGAAATGGAAATGATTATGGCTTCGATGCCGCTGCTCCCTGTCGAAGCTTGACAAAATGAAATAAAATGAAATAATTTGTCAATTGTGACAGCAATTGGATTTTCCCAACTCTGAAACAATTAATATTGTTGGGAGTTGCAGTTGGCTGACGTAATCCTTTGTTTTCTTTTATTATGATTTGTAGTACTATGTCCGACGGGAAGTTTGGCTTTAACTTTCGGTGCAAAAATAGAGAGTAAAGTGATTGACTGGCTGACTTAATAATTTATCTACGCCCCGAAAGAAACGGGAGAAGTTAGACTTTTGAAATGTGGGGTGAGGGTCAACCTTGGTCCGAAGGTGTCAGAAAAGGGCAGGATTTTTGGACGGTACGAAAAGTATTAAAAGGCATTAAATATTTTATCCTTTGTATTTGACGAATCAGTAGATTGAAGATCACTAATGGAGGTATGATGGATGTACCAAAGGGTTTTTGAAAATTCGCACTATTATAGTACGAAAAATACTAAAATGTACTACATTTGGTACCATTTCATACCATGGGGACGGTTAGAGTTAAGAACTTGAAATTCGGAATGGGAATCAAGGTTTATGAGTAGAGTCGATGTATGGAGGTAGTTTTGGAAGTGTGTACTCATGTATACGAAATACTCAACGGTACTAAATTTGGTACAATTTGAATTTAAAGGAACGGTTGGAGCTGGAAATTTGGAATAAAAAATACTGGCGGAGTGTAGAATTGGAATATGGAGGCAGTTTTCAAAACTTGATCTTTTGTGCACGAAAAGTAGTAAATTGCATGTGTACAAAAGGTACTAAACGGTACTAAAATTGATGCAATTTGAATTTGAATGAACGATTGGAGCTTGAATCCTGAAATTTGGAATTAAAAATACTGGCGGAGTGTAGAATTAAAATATGAAGGTAGTTTCGATCTTTTGTGCACGAAAAATACTAAATGGTAATAAATTTGGTGCAAGTTGCTTGGATGCGTGGTACTAAATTTGGTACAAATTGGATAAATTTGAACCTATAGATCTGGTATCCAGCAATATGTAATTGTTTTTGTAAACAAATACTACAAGAGTACAATACGTAATACATGGTACAAACTTTAGTATTAATTTTACGGTTAGAGTCAGATTTCTTAATTTTAGTGTTGGGTTCAGAACTTTTGTGTAGTATTGAGATATGTAGTTGGATTCGGTAATACGTACCGTAAATGTTCAATAGGTACTAAATGGTACTAAAATTTCAATAGGATCAATATTGTGGTGTGGGGTAGAAATAGGAAGTAGTTTAGGAAATTAATAATTACGTGAACGAAGAGTACCAAATTTGGTACTTGGTATCTATGAGCAGGGTCTACTTCTTCAGACTACGGACATCTCTAAAGCACTCGTCCGACAGCTGTTAAAATTATTCCAGTGACAGCTCATTATATTGTTTACAAGCGTAAAAAAATATTTTGATGAGAACTTTCCAGAACAAAAGTTATTCGTTATGGAATTCAAGCGTGATCGTGTGATTTATTTATATTTGGCTGGAAAACAGCAAGTGGCTATCGTTAGAGCACTCCAGCATTTGAATGTGAATAAATCTTTTGATACTGGTAGCGTAGCCCAACGTGGACGGAAGACTACAGCAACATCAGCAGAAATGGTTCGAAAAGGAAAGAAGCGACTTGATCGAACCCCGCGTCGCAGTGGCCGTGAGCTGAGCTTATCGCAATATTCCATTCGGCAAATATTGAAAAATGAGCTGGGGGTAAAGCCATTGAAATCCCAAAAAATGCAAAAACTTACACCCCAACGGAAAGAAAATAGAATCAAAAGAGCTTAAGAGTTGCTTCGTTTGGTCAAAAGTGGTAAACTGCGGAATTTAGTTTTCTCCGCAGAACAGTTAATGATTTCTTTTATTTTGTTGTTGTAAAATAGTCAGCTATTCTTTTTGTTTTTATAAAAACAACGTTTGTTTTTTTTTTGTGGAGAATGATGGTAATGTTTACCAGGTGGTATGGCAGGGAATTTCCAGGTTTTGGAAAGAGCCACCAATCCTTATCAGCTCCCTTGTTTTTTGTCTGGGACTTTTTCTCCGGGAGTTCTTATACCCTACAACACTATGTGTTGGGGGTATTATAAGTTTGGTTGGGACAGAATTTATGTAACACCTCGAAATATTGGTTTCCCATATAGGAAAGTATATATGGATCTTCCTAGCTCGCTGAGCTGAGCCGATCTAGCTATGTATGTCCGTCCGTCCGACCGTCTGTCCATGTTAATTTGTAATCACGCTACAGGTCGCAATTTTGGCCCGAAATTTTGCACGAAGGTGGGGTTAGGGCCAGAATAGAAGCCTATTTCTTTTGGAGATGATCGCCAAATGTTTAGGGGTTGAAATGGACCAAATACTGAAAAAAATGTCGTATTTAGCAGTAGTTATACAGGTCGCAATTATAGACCAATCGACGCGGAATTTTGCATGTAGCTAGAGTTTAGGGCGGGGAAGAAGCCTACCAATTTGGGTGATTTTGAAGCCTACCAATTTGATTTTGTAAAATTTTCTTTTTTTCAATTTTGTCATATTTTTGGCAAATTTTTATTTTGAATTAAACATTTGGTAATATTTCTACAGCTTACAAAACTAAGTAGTTAGAATATCAGGATATCATATACAGATCGCATTTATAGCCCGCTCCTTACGAAAGTTTGCATGGGGATAAGATGAGGGTCTGAATAGAAGCCTACTCTTTTTGGAGATGATCGCCATATACTTAGGGGTTGAAATGGACCAAAAAACTGCAAAATTGTCAGCAGGTCGTAATTATCGCTCGATCCTCACGCACATTTGAATGGGGGTTACTGGACATTGCAAAAGCCAAGCAGTTTTGGATGGTCATCCAAAAATATTCAATATGTGAAATAGTTTGCCAACTTTTGTAGACAAAATACGAAAATGTCCATTTCAGTGACTTTTTGGAGAATTCACAAATACAGGAAAGACGCACTTCTGACTATTTCGTTAACGCTGATTTCGTGGAAGAATATAGTCAAATGTCTGTATCTCATATAGATGCGTTTCAGTCAAAAACCAATAATAAATGTTAATCTTTTGCCACTTCTGAGAGATTATAGGTCTTTGGGAAATATTTGTTCCAGATCTAGGAAGACCATTTAAGTGCAACATCTACCAATAAATTGGAAATGAGCAAATTAGTTTAAGTTGCTATTATTCGAAAATTAGAGAACGAAACCTGATGGTTTTCTTTTATTATTTGTCACAATATCTTGTGGACTTCTGTCGAGTATTTCGCCTATATAAACTGTATGGTTTATTATAGTGTTGTAGGGTATTCAACGATCGGCCTCGCTCGACTGTACCCTTTGCTTACTTGTTTTTAAATGACATTCTTTTATATTCTCCCCAGGAGTTTTTTTTTTTTAAATATTTTCTTTTATAATAAAGCTGTTGTCAATTTTTGAAATGTAGGCATTTGTAGAGTACTTGTAATCCTTTTTTATTGAACGAATATATATTCTGCATTCTTTAAATACGGCTTAGAAATTATTTTTACAATGTGTTTTTTAGTAAAGTATTGAAATATAATTTAAATTTGAAATTTTTGCCCTTTTATAAAGGCGAAGGTCAATTGTTGATGGATATTTGATAATTTTCACTTTAAGTTCAACTCGAAAGATAATAATTTGAATTTGTTTCCATTTTAAGTTTCGCAAATTAATTAGTTGCCATAAAATATTCACTTAAGTTTGGCCATTTCCAATTATTTTGCCTTTTGACTAATTTGTCAATTGTCTTTTTTTCAAAGCGTATACCGCCAATTGTTACGAATTTTTTCTATGGCTGTCTACCGACTTTCGCTTTCTTTGGGTCATTTGTTTAGCTGTCGAACTGCCTTCTATGGGAATCGATGGATGGGCTTTTGTTTTATTTTATTTGATTTGTTTGCGCTATTGTTTTGTGGGAGAAAGGGGGTGGGTGAAAAAGAAAACATTAGCCAATATCAAGCGAACCCTAACTTTGTTGATGACAGACATGAAAACCCCTTTCCCTCCCCAACTCAAATATGTCAAACAAAAGGAAAAAAATCACTATCCGTTTTCAAACTTTTCGATTTTATATTTAGTGTTACCTCATTTGAATTTATTGTCCCTTAAAAGGTCCTGTGACAATAGTTGTTATTGTAAAACTTTGTGGTAAATGTCGGAGAGGCCAACAATATGAAAAAGAGAAATTTACATAGCATTATGCCATGAATATGTTTCTTCTTTTATGAAATCACAAAAAATAAACGTACGACCCATTGACCAACATTGACGATTCCCCCTAGAAACAACAACAACAATACAACCTCAGCAAAAAAAACCTTCCATGGAGAATGAGAGTGAAATGAAATCAAGATAAATATCTGAGACACATAAAATGTTATTGATAAATTTTTCGATAAAAACAAATGTAACAAAGCAGGGCATAGCAAGTGGAGGGGCAGACAAAAAATAACGTTGGAAAAAAACAACAAAACAACCGAAACGATAGACAACAAAGCGACATGGCAAAAAACAACACACCCCCACATTTGCCGGATGGGAAGGAGGTTGGGAGGTACAGCTGGTGGAATAAGAAGTTAAAGCCACCCAAAACAGTTGGCGTGTGGGCATAGCCCTGTGGGATATTGACAGTGGCGCTAAGAATTTGTTGTTATTTCGCCAGTTCTTCACTCATTATTTATGCAAAACTGTTTATGAACCTTCAGCTGTGTGCGATTATTTCATACAAATCCATGGCGGCGGCGTGTGCTGCCTAAAAATGAAATCGAAATTTGCATAAAAAACTTGCATGTAATCACAAAATAATAGCCATAATGACAGGAATATTTTCTAACTTAGTGTTGAATGGGCCCCAAATTTAGGGGTGGGAGGCAAAACGAGAGATTTGGTTTTGGGAATATTTTTCATGTCACCGAAAGTATATTTTCGTTTGAGAATATTTCACCCAAAAATGAATTAGAAATAACTACAATATAACCCGAAAAATATAATTTTTATACCCTCCACCATAGTAAAGAGGGTATATTAAGTTTGTCATTCCGTTTGTAACACCTCGAAATATACATTTTAGACCCCACATATTTTTGATCAGCACAAAATTGTATGTCGATTTAGCGATGTCCGTCCGACTGTGGAAACCTACGAAGTAGGTTGATAAAATTTTACTGAAATATGTATTATGTCTGCAGGATTTTTGGTATTGAAAATGGATGGTTTAGGCCCCATATAATGGTACCTCCCTATATTCGGTATTTTGGTGATTTAAGCGACATTATTCACCGGAATTGTTTCAAATTTGGTATTTGAAGTTCGTAATGGATACTACAGCCTACTTAGCGACATTATTCACCGGAAATGTTTCAAATTTGGTATTTGAAGTTCGTAATGGATACTACAGCTTATGACAGAAAATTGTCTATCCCACGTTTTGGTATAGCCTCCATATAATGGTACCTCCCTATATTCGGTATTTTGATTCGGTATTTTTAAGAATTTATTAGAATTTTAACGGTTTTATTTTTTGGAAAATTACCAAATTCCAAATGGTTGAGGGTATTCAAAAATCGCCTGGCCTCAAGGCTTTTTTACTTGTTTCCCATAATAACATGAAAAACTCAGTATTATTAAGAAAGTAGGACTAAAGCTAGAAGTCAGATGCATTGGCGTTTTGAATGTTTACATAGCAAAATAACTTAAAATTAGGGTATAAATAATTCCCCCTTCTTCGACTTTTTTGAAATTTTCGGATTCAGAATTCGACTATTTAATCGATAACAAAACGAGGATTCTGTTGATCGAAAAATAAAATCTTTAAGGGAGTCACAATAGGGGTTATTTTGATCCTTTTTACACCCTCAGCCATATGGCTACAGAGGGTATATATCATTTGATACGGTCAAAACGTGCCTAGTCAAAATAACGGTTTTAGACCCAAGGTCTCTTTGGACCAAATCCGTTTCAGAACATTTGGAGTCGATCTAGCGATGTCCGTCCGTCCGTCTGTCTGTCTGTCTGGCTGGCTGGTGCGCACTATAACTCTTGAAGGGAGTATCCGATTTGGTCCAAACTTGATACATCATAATATTTTTGTCGAGTTCGGAGATGGGCAATATCGGTTCACTCCTTCTGGTACCTCCCCCACAAAAGGTCGAAATTTTCAAAAAAATTTTTTTTTGCACAGAAAGAGAAGCTATAAACCGATTTTGCCCCAACTTTGCAAATCTTAATATTTGCGTCAGTGTTAGGTCAAGTGTGAAAATGGACAATATCGGTCCACTCCATCAAGTACCTCCCCCACAAATGGTCAAAATTTTGAATAATTATAACTCTCATAATATGTGATGTAAGAGTCCGATTGTCTTCAAATTTCACACATGCCAATATTTATGGTAGCCCATGGTCTGATGTTAAGACGGAATATATCGGTCCATTCCTTCTGGTACCTCCCCCACAAAAGGTCGAAATTTTCAAAAAATTTATTTTTTGCACAGGAAGAGAAGCGATAAACCGATTTTGCCCCAACTTTGCAAATCTTAATATTTGCGTCAGTGTTAGTTCAAGTATGAAAATGGACAATATCGGCCCACTCCATCAGGTACCTCCCCCACAAATGGTCAAAATTTTGAATAATTACAACTCTCATAATATGTGATGTAAGAGTCCGATTGTCTTCAAATTTCACACATGCCAATATTTATGTTAGCCCAAGGTCTGATGTTAAGATGGAATATATCGGTCCATTCCTTCTGGTACCTCCCCCACAAATGGTCGAAATTTTAACAAATATATATTTTTTGAACAGAAAGGGAAACGATAATCCGATTTTGCTCAAACTTTGCAAATCTCAATATTTGCGAAAGTGCTAGGTCAAGTGTAAAAATGGACAATATCGGCCCACTCCTTCTGGTCCTCCCCCACAAAAGGTCAAAATTATGAGTATCCATGAAGCTCATAAAACGCAAAATTATCATCCGATTCTATTCAGACTAGGATGATGTATTTTATCTGTATTAGATGAAGTGTGAAAATGAAATACTTCGGTCCGCTGTATCTGTTACCTGACGCATATTTCCATTTTCCGAAAAGGTGCACATACCTCATATAAAGTACAAGAATTAGTCGATATAGTTCAAATCTGTCACGTTCGTAACTCAAGGCTGAGGGTATACATCTGTCGGCAAAACCGACTGATACTATTTTACTTGTTTATACCGTGTTTAAAAACTCCCTTTAAACGGAATCGTAAAAAATCAAAATATTCTGCATAATCACACTGTACGACTAAATTTAATTTTTACAATATTTACGGAAAAACTTTAGCTAATTATGAAAGTAGAGCTAAGAAAAAAGACATATGTATGGGAGTTTTTTAAGTTTACATGCCAAAGTTACAACATTAGAGGGTAAAAGTTCATTCCCCTCCCCACTCTTTGGCATCTTTGGACTAAGATGCCTCGAAATCCGAGTATATTATTTTTATAGGTGTAAATAGATATATTCGCCAATACGAGAAATATTTTGGTCAAATCCTCGAGCGAGACACCAAAGTTTTATTTTTGGTCCTTTTTTAACATGTGTCTAAAAACTCCATTTTAACAGGATCCGAGCAAGTCAAAATATTCCAGAAAAATTATTTGCCATAAAATTCTACTGTAGATCCCAGAAGATATCAGAAGTCTTAATCTTGGCTATACGCAAGAAATGAATATACATTAAAAACAAATTTTGGGGTTAAGGTCGCACTTTATGCGAGTTTATGCTAAATTCTCATTCAAAGCATAATTTTGGAAGAATGACGTCAAAGATAAATATATTTCTCATCAAATTTCACTACAAGTCCTCGAAGAAAAGAAAACTCTATTTCCATTGTATATCAAGAAAATACAGGGTAACAAACCTGCAACCAAATTCAGACTGCTGTCATTTCTAAACCACTCGTCCGACAGCTGTTAAAATTAATCCAGTGACAGCTCATTATATTGTTTACAAACGTACAAAAGCATTTTGGTGAGAATTTTCCAGAAAAAAAGTTATTCGTGATGGAATTCAAGCGGGTTAGAGCACTCTAGCATTTAAATGTGAATAAATCTTTTGTGACTCATACCATCGCTCGTTATCGTGATACTGGTAGCGTAGCCCGACGTCAAGGAAGTGAACGGAAGGAAACCGAAACATCAGCAGAAATGGTTCGAAAAGTAAAGAAGCGACTTGATCTAAACCAGCGTCGCAGTGGCCGAAAAATGGCTCGTGAGCTGAACATATCGCAATATTCAATTCGGCAAATATTGAAAAAAGAGCTCGGGTTAGAGCCATTAAAATGCCAAAAAGTGCAAGAAATCACACTGCAACAGAAAAAAATAGACTCAATAGAGCTAAAGAATTGATTCGCTTGGCCAAAAGTGGTGACATGCCGAATTTGGGTTTCTTTGATGAGAAAACATTCGTTGTCCAGCGGTTTGTAAACAAACAAATTGATCGTGTTTACTTGCCAAAGAGGTCAGCTGAAAATGTGCACCTTCGGTTGGCCACCAGAACTCAAGCGCCGGCCATGATGATGGTGTGGGTGGCCATATCAGCCGATGGTCGCTCTCCGCTCATATTAATCGACCGTGGCATCAGAATAAATGCTGAATATTATCGCAAAAATATTCTGGAGGATGTATTAAAGTCTTGGACATGGAAACACTTTGGCCGCAGATCTTTGACATTCCAACAGGACTCAGCACCATCGCACTCAGCACTCGCCACCCAAGAATGGTTACAAAATGAGGTTTCTCGCTTCATTTCTAGCGCACAATGGTCAAGCAAGGTTGGTACTAAAAAATACCAAAGTGTCGATCACCTCGCCGGGAATGAGCCAAAATACCGCAAAGCAACATTCGAGCAGCGTGTCACGGTTTCATTGCCCGTTTGAAGGTCATAATTCGTGTCAAAGGTGACCAATACGAACAAATCTAAACTTATTCATAAATTTGATGCTATTTTCGGCATTTTTTGCTTTCGTTTTGCACAAGTCATTTGTTTGGCTCAAGGACGAACCCTATTGAAATTGGAGATAAGCGGTCAAAATTTGGATATAACTCCCATATATATATTCGTCCGATTTGCCTTTTTTGTGCACCAAACGTGTGATATCAGCCCAAATAGTATGGAATTTTGCACAAACAATCAAAATAGGCCTAATAAAAGGTATGCCAAAATTGATCGAAATCGGTTCAGATATAGCTATAGCTCCCATATTTTTTTGTCCTCCGCAGCCGTAATATGCACTATGTAACAACAATATTTGGGGAAATATATCAAATACAGCTCAGAACTAACTTTGCTAAATTTTATCGTATCGAGACAGATTTGGATATAGCCCCTATATATAACCCCGTCCGATTTGCCTTTTATTGTGCACCAAACATGTAATATTATACCAAATGGGAATTGGTCTAGAGGCTAGTATGTCAAATTTGTGAAATTCGTGAAGTTCGTTCAGATATAGCTATAGCTTCCATATATATTGTCCATCCGATTTGTTATATTTGTTCCCCACAGCCGTAATATACACACCGTAACAACGATATTCAGGGACATATATCAAATAGAACTCAGAAATATCTTTGAAGCTCTACTAAATATGCAAAGTGGTGTAGGGTATCATAAAGTCGGCCCCGCCCGAATTTAAGACTTTCTTCACTGGTTTTATCTCACCCTGTATTAGCGTCGGTCAGCGCTGAGATTTGAGCCGGAGATTTTAGATTTAAAAATCAAAAATTATTACTTGCCTTACAGATTTGACAGGTATAACTAATTATTTTTTTACACAATGGTAATGTAGTAAATATGTTGATATCAATATTTTTTGCCTACTGATAATATAGAAGGTATGTAGTTGTCATAAATTCAGTCTCAGTCAGTCTCCACCTCACACTTTAAAAAAATATAGACTAGCAATTGGTTGCTACTATAAAATAATAAAAGACCTAAACATTTTGTGAACCAATGTAATGATGCATTTACCAGTAGTATGAAATCTAGATGGGGCCCTTTAAAGTAAATTTTTTTTCACAGCATGTAGTATTTCTGGCTTACTTAAAGGAGACCTCCTGATATAGATATTTAGTCGATTTTAGAGATCACACCTATAAAAATGTCTTTGGAATTAAACTTGGATTGATATATTTCTTGTTCAATACCTTTAGACTTTGATAAATCTGTTATGACGAACACCATCTATGCCTCAATAAAATTTCGTCATGAATGTTTCGAACTCCATCAAACCGTACAATAAGTACCTAGTATCAAGACATAAACCTGAAATCAGCGAATTATGTGATCAGAGGTTTCATGTGGTCTGCCAGCAAACCAAATAGTAATAATTTTAGATAAATATTAATATGGAATGGGTTTTAAAATGAGTTTTTTATTCCATGGGATAAAATATAAGTAAAGTGTAAAAGTTGCAACAAAGTTAGGGTTTGGAGTCCCAGTGTTGTCCTCGGGACTACGTGGACCGTCTGTGTGTATAAAAAAGGTTTTATGTCGAGGTACATATATAAATATCAATTAAATGATAGCTAACACATAATTTTAGGGTCATGTGACTTATTTTTATATTTATAATTATTTTTTTTTTTTGCTTTAAATTTAAATATTTTTTAGGAACGCTAAAATGTAGGCTATAGATGCACTAAATATAAAAATTAATTAGTCCATCTACATATGAATTTACAATGTTTTATTCATATGTCACTATATTTCTATAGAATTAAGATTATGCAGTGTATGGGAGAGAATCTTTTAGGTTCAAAATTTATGAGCTCTTAAAAATGTGCTATAAAAATAATAAGCATAAATTAGAAATACTCATATTGGAAATAATCCTAATATTATGTATAAGGGTTTATTTGACGTATATGTAATGGACGCGACACTTTTAATCTTGGGTTTTCTAAATCCCCTAAACTTTACATTTAGTATAAGGGAAAATGTTCTCTAAAATTGGCGAAATATCAAAAGGATCCCTTAAGGTATTATTTGCCATAACGAGCGCCATCTAGATATCAACATTGTATGACAACGTAGTTGCCAGCTATATTTATGTACAGGGTTGCCCATATTCGACGGACCTTTGGGCCCATTCCAATCGACGAGGCTTGTTCGCAGGCAACATTCTTTGCGTCAATTGAATTTTGTACGGGAACAAATGCAAATCAATGCGAATAATCCGTTGTAAAGTGGACCGAGCCATGCCCAACTGCTGAGAACGGCGTTTTTGGGATGTTCTTGGGGAACTCTCAACACTGGCTCGTACGGCAGCGATATTCTCGGCCGATCGCCTTGGTCGACTTTTATATGGCCTCTTCGGATTAGAAAGAGCCTTACCAGTCGAAATTTTTTTCGTATAAACGCTTAATGGTGTTCTTCGAAGGCGCACTTCTCACATTTTTTCATGTTTTAAAAGCACGTTGAGTTTTCACAATTGACTTCTTCTGTTGAAAGTAAATTTCAACTATTTCAGAGCCTCGCGTGGCGTGTATTGGTTCACGGTAAAATCTGCTTGGACTGACGCTTCAAACGCGGAATGTCATTAAGCGATGTGACATCTCTGTCAAAAGTTATGGCGTTGCCAGATGAGTCCGTCGAATATGGGCAACCCTGTACATTTAAGGGTATATTTTAAGGAGGTAAAAAATTGCAAACGTCATTAAGTTGCGGTTTTCAATAATGCAACTAGAAATGGCAGTCCCAAGATAAGCAATCTATATTTTATGACGGACTCAAAAAATCTGTCAAACGCTAAAGGGCTCATAAAACAATGATTAATTTATCACAAAAATGTGAGCCATTGAAAGTCGATTTTGTTCTTTCTCACGCACTGTGTACATAGTGAAATTATCTCACAAATAAATCTCAACAGTCTTTGCTTTGCTTTGAAAATTGTTTAACTCCTAAAAATCTCTATAACATTTAACTACGCAGCCAATTAAAATGATTATAATTCATTTATGACTCTCCTCCCACTACCATTGTCGTGCTCTACCCCTTCTACAAAGAGGAACAAAAAAAATTGCGTTTTTTATGCTTAATTATAACAATTTTTCTCTTTCTTTTCCTCCTCCTCTATTTACAAAAGTTGTAATTAAATCTTGGGGAAAATTTTCATTTTCGCAAAAAAAAAAAACAGCTACGATCATTTTCAAGACAGAAAGAGAGAGAGAGAAAGAGAAAGAGAGACAGAAGAAAAAGACAATGATGACATCAACACTGTCGGCAATCATTTCTCAAGACATTTGCTATTGTTTAAGCCCAATTTAGCAAGTTCTTAACAAATACTAATAATAATAATATTTATTTATTTTTACATACACATGTGTGAGTGAGTGTATTTATTTAAGTTAATTGCAATTTCCTTGTACATTTAAGCGACAACAACGACGACGACGACAAACAATTACGACCCGCGAAAAAAACTGAAACTTTTCAAAAGTGATCTTTTGATTGTGAACAAACAAATGAATACTTGTGTATGTGTTTACAGATCAAGACCAGAATCAAGAGTGAAAGAAAGAAACGAACAAATAATGCCCAGGAACAATGAAATAATTTCCAAGATTATTGTGCTCTAGAGGGGGTCGTGTATTGTGCGATAAATATCATTAACACTCAGGGCGAATTAAAAAAGCTATGACCTTGGAAATTGGTGAGAAGATCTACATTGAGGCAATAATGCGGGATATACACAGATTTTTGGAATATCGCCTAAGAAGGTTTTTAAAAAAACTCCAAAAAGGTACTTAAACTTAGCGCCATCTTTATATAGTTATTGGGCAAACATGTAGTTGTTGGGGAAAAATAAATCGACTGTGCATACTTTTAGGCGCGAAAAATACTAGAATCACTTAGCGGAATACAATTAAAAAAACTAGCACGAATTAGAGGTCTTTCGTCAGCGAAAAGTCCACATTAAAATTAAAGATTCGTTTCAACATTTGGAGTCAAGCCTTCATAATACTCAAAATGCACAGTACACGGTGAAATAAAAAAACTGCAACCAACTTCAGACTGCTGTCATTTATAAGCCACTCGTCCGACAGCTGTTAAAATTATTGCAGTGACAGCTTATTATATTGTTTACAAGCGTACAAAAGCATTTTGGTGAGAATTTTCCAGAAAAAAAGTTATTCGTGATGGAATTCAAGCGGGATAGTGTGATTCCTTTATATTTGGCTGGAAAAACACAAGTGGCTATCGTTAGAGCACTCCAGCATTTAAACGTGAATAAATCTTTTGTGTCTTGTACCATCGCTCGTTACCGTGATACTGGTAGCGTAGCCTGACGTCAAGAAAGTGGACGAAAGAAAACAGCAACATCAGCAGAAATGGTTCGAAAAGTAAAGAAGCGACTTGATCGAAACCCGCGTTGCCGAAAAATGGCTCGTGAACTGAACATATCGCAATATTCCATTCGGCAAATATTGAAAAATGAGCTCGGAGTAAAACCATAGAAATTCCGAAAAGTGCAAGAACTTACACCGCAACGGAAAGAAAATCGATTCACAAGAGCTAATAAGTTGCTTCGCTTGGCCGAAAGTGGTAAACTACCGAATTTGGTTTTCTCCGATGAGAAAACATTCGTTGTCCAGCAGTTTGTAAACAAACAAAATGATCGTGCTTACTTGCCAAAGAGGTCAGTCAGCTGAAAATATGCACCTTCGGTTGGCCAACAGAACTCAAGCGCCGGCCATGGTGATGGTATTGGCCGCCATAACAGCCGATGGTCGATCTCCGCTCATATTAATAGACCGTGGAATCAGAATAAATGCCGAATATTATCGCGAAAATATTCTGGAGGGTGTATTAAAGCCTTTCGTACGCCAACAGACCGCAGACCTTGGATATTCCAAAAGGACTCAGCATCATCGCACTCAGCACGCGCCACCCAAGAAGGGTTACAAAATGAGGTTCATCGCTTCATTTCCAGCGGACAATGGCCACCGAAATCTCCGGATACCAATCCGTTGGACTATTATGTCTGAAGTATTTTGGAAAGTAAGGTTGGCACTAAAAATAACCAAAGTGTCGATCACCTCAAGAAAGCGCTTCGCCGGGAATGTGCCAAAATATAGCAGAGCAACATTCGGGCAGCGTGTGACGGTTCCATTGGCCGTTTGAAGGCCATAATTCGTGCCAAAGGTGACCAATTCGAACAAATCTAAGCTTATTCTAAAATGTGATGCTATTTCCGACATTTTTTCTTTCATTCAATAAAATGAAAAAAAAAAATGTAAATATTATGGCAGTTTTATATGCAGTGAAATTTGACAAAGAAAATTTCAGAAATTGCAAAAATGGATATGCTTATTGGAAATGACTTCCCATATTTGAAAATTAATTTTCCAAAACCACCTCCATATCTCAGTTCCAAAAACTAGCAGAGAGAGAATTCCAGTCCCATCTCTTCACCTTATACCAAATTTAGTACTATTTACTACTATTCGTACAATTATAGTACACAATTTCTAAACTACCTATATATCTCAATTCCAGATACCAACAGAGACCCTAATATCGAATTTGGGGGAATTCAGCTTCAGTACTATTACGTACTTTTCGTACACATATAGTACACATTTCCAAACCTACCTCCAAATCTCAACCTCTGATACTAACAGTGATATCCATATCAAATTTGTATCAAATTGTATCTCTATCCTTTCACCCAATACCAAATGCAGTACTATTTTGTACTTTTCGAAGCCACCTCCGTATGTCAAGACTACACATAAGTAGCGACTATAATATAAAATGTCAACCTTCAAGCAATATCTATTCACCAATTTGTACCAAATATAGTACTATTTCGTACTATTCGTGCATATGTATTACACACTTCCAAAATCACATCTTTATCACAAGCCTACCATCAATAGGGTCCCCAAAACAAAATTTCAGATTCACCCTAGACAAAACTATTTAAAATTTAGTACCATTTAGTACTCAGGACCACTATCAAACTTACTTTCTGAAATTGATTCTTATTCCAAAATGTCAAGTTTTCAGTTCTATCTGCTCCCATAATACTAAATGTTACGATTTTAGAAGTTTAGCACCATTTTAGAACTTTTCGTGACCAAAAAGTGCGAATTTTCAAAATCCCCTATCCCGGGGATTCTCATTCCAAATTCCGGAAATTTAGCTCATTCCATTTGTCCAATGAAAGGTATTTAATTTTTAGTACATTTTAGTACTTTTCGTACACTTTTACTACGAATTTAGGAAAACCTGGCATTCGTAAAAAATTTCAAGATTCTAGCTTCAGCCGTTTCGTCTGGGCGTAGTTTCTTGACCAGTCAGTTATTTCACCGCAATTTCATATATTTAGATGTCAAACATCATCGTATCCAACATCTGAGTAGCCAGGGATGGCCCGGTAAGCCCTGTCCCCTCTGACATGGTAGATTTTTAGAAGTTTTTTTACAACATTTGGCTTGAAAAATCTCATCATTTTTAGAGAAAAACAAGTAAAAAAGCAGTAAGTTCGACCGGGCCGAACTTTGAATACCCTCCACTATTGGAACGAATTAGAAAATTTTCAAAAAAATAAAATCCATTAAAAAATTCTGTTAACATACAAAATGTAGCCGTTATATTGGGGTCTATACGACGTGGACATACATAGGCATTGTTTATCATAAGCCATTACCATATTCAAATTCGAAACTTTAAATAAACGGTGAATAATGTAGCTAAAATCATCAAAATATCGTATATAAGGAGATGCCGTTAAATTGGAGCTGTGCGAAGATCTGGACCAGCATAGACAATTTTCTGTCACAGGCTGTAGCATCTATTACGAACTTCAAATACCACATCTCAAACAACTTCGGTGGGTATTGTACCTAAAATCGTCAAAATACCGAATATAGGGAGGTACTGATATATGGGGCCTATACGAAGACCTGGACCCGCACAGACAATTTTCTGTCACAGACTGTAGTTCCCATAACGAACTTCAAATACCAATTTTGAAACAATTCCGGTGAATAATGTCGCTAAAATCATCAAAATATCGAATATAGGGAGGTACCGTTATATGGGGGCTATATGAAGACGTGGACCTGCACAGACAATTTTCTGTCTTAGGGTGTAGTATCCTTTACGAACTTCAAATACCAAATTTGAAACAATTCCCGTGAATAATGTCGCTAAAATCATCAAAATACCGAATATCGGGAGGTTATATGGGGGCTATATGAAAACGTGGACCTATATGGCCCATTTACGAACTTAACCTGCCTACTGGAAAAATAAACATGTGTGCAAATCTAACTCAATTCATTCGAAAGATAGCGTGATTACAACAGACAGACAGACAGACGGACATCGCTAAATCGACTTAGAATTTTACGCTGATCAAGAATATATATACTTTGTTGGGTCTGATATGAGTATTTCGAGGAGTTACAAACGGAATGACAAAGTTAATAAAAATAAATAAAAAATGATTTCCCGTTCCTTTACGACCACCTCTAATATACAATTGTCATCTTAAGCTAAAACATGTGCCCTCTACATGTGCCAATTTTCTTTTGCATATGACAAACGCTTTAAGTGTGAATTTACAATAAATGACAAATGTATCTACATTCATACATACCCACATACGTATATCTTAGTGGCGGATATTAAACTAAACTGTCCCATGCCGTGTGTCGCTGCTTTAAGTAAAACATATTTTATGGGTATTTGCCATTCCTAAAATTTGTACGACCATTGCGATTTGTTTCAACATGGGTTCGTAGGTATGTACTGGCACTGCGGCGACGATAAACATATTTACATATTTACTCAATGTTTGTAAATTTTTACAAGTACGGGTCTTAAGTTATCGTCCAACCGAATGAACGAACGAACGAGCGGCAAACGTATGCTTTATTGCTCATGCCAGTTGAAAATAGATGAACTGATAGGCAGTCAGTATGCCATTAAATCGCATAGACTTGTCGCGCACACAATAAGGTGAACAAAGTATAAGACAACCATTGCGGGGGTGGAGTAGGTCTCCCGGTTTCTTAAACGACCGCCCAACAAATGTCGCCAATGACAGAGTATGTAAAATAAATGCTGTTCTGGTTGTAAGAAACGGAAACGCCAATTGAGTTTAAGTACCAAAGACATGCTGTGCGTCTTCGTTTTTTCGACACTTTTTATGCTTTTCCGCATGAAATGAAAAATGAATGAAAATATTTTATGCAAAGCTTTTATTTTGTTTGTCATAATGGGTTCGGCGAAAAATTCAAAGGCGAATTGGTTACTGGACCTTATATTTGAATTACGCTCAAGGAATTTTATTAAAGACTAACAAGTGTCAGCTACTTCGTCAGCGAAAAGTCCATTTTAAAATTTTAGATTCATTCCAACTGTTTGTGTTAGGTATTTATACCCTACACCACAAGGTGGTCAGGGTATTATGTCTTTGTGCATTTGTTTGTAACAGGCAAAAGGAAACGAGATAGACCCATAGTTGGTTTTGATGATCTGCATAGAATAACTTTCTGAGTTGATTTATGCATGTCAGTCCGTCTGTCCGTCCGTCTGTCCATGTATTCTTGTGAACAATATGCAGGTCGCATTTATTATCCGATTGAGATGAAATTTTGCAAACAACATTTGTTTGGCCCAAGGACGAACCCTATTGAAATTGGAGAAAATCGGTAAAAATTTAGATATAGCTCCCATATATATCTACGTCCGATTTGCCTTTTATTGAGCACCAAATGTGTAATATCAGCCCGAATAGTATGGAATTTTGCACATAAAACCAAATTAGGCCTGAAAATAAGTATGCCAAATTTTATCGAAATCGGTTCAGATATAGCTATAGCTCCCATATATATTGTTCATCCGATTTGTTATTTTTGTCCTCCGCAGCCGTAATATGCACTCTGTAACAACAATATTTGGGGAAATATATCAAATGCAGCTCAGAAATACATTTGCTAAATTTTATCAAGATCGGTTCAGATTTGGATATAGCTCCCATATATAACTTTGTCCGATTTACCATTTATTGTGCACCAAACGTCTAATATTTGTCCAAATGGGATGGAATTTGGCACATACGACCGAATTTAGTCTAGAAGGTAGTATGCCAAATTTGGTGAAGATCGGTTCAGATATAGTTATAGCTCCCATATATATTGTTCATCCGATTTATTGTATTTGTTACCCACAGCCGTAATATGCACTCCGTAACAATGATATTCAGGGAAATATATCAAATACAGCTCAGAAATATATTTTCCAAATTTTATCGAGATCGGTTCAGATTTGGATATAGTTCCCATATATATTTTTATCCGATTTTAAATAATTTTCGCACCAAATGGGCAATACAAGTCCGAATTTAAAAGATACAAATGCTTCGGCATATTTAGTCCTTTGAACTTTAAGTTATAATTATAATCATAGCGTGTATGATTGAATTCTCCAATAAAAACTTTTAATTATTAAGTGGAGCTCAGCTTAATTAGCAAAGTTGTGTAGGGTATCATAAAATCGGCCCCGCCCGACTTTAGGACTTTCTTTACTGGTTTTAGTACTCAAAATGCACAATTTCTTCTGTTTGACCATTTAGTAACAACCATTTAGTAACAAAGCCACCAAAAGGGACCTCAATACCAAATTTCGGGATTCCAGTTCTATACATTCACATAAGTACTACTTAGTACTTTTCGTACAATTATAGTACAAATTTTCAAAATCACATCCGTATCGCAATTCTAGATACCAATAGTGAGCTTAATATTCAATTTCGGGATTCCAACTCCATCACTTTCCCCAAAACCAAAATTTTGGTACCATTTGGTACTTTTCGTATAACTGTACTGTACTGTTCGTTTGCAAACCTCCATGTGTCAAGGCTTCACATGGACAGCGACCCTAATACAAAATTTCAAACTGCAAGCACTATCGGTTCACCCCAAATCAAATATAGTATCTTTCAGTGCTTTTCGCACCATTTTAGTACCAAAACCACCTCGGATCTCAATTTCAGATACCAATAGAGAACTCAATATCAATTTTGTGGATTTCAGCTGTTTTCTTTCACCCGTTATCAATTTTTTTTGCAAAACTACCACCCATATATTAACCAGATACCAATAGAGACCTCAATATCAAATTTCAGGACTATAGCTCTAAACATTTACCCAATACCAAAATTTAGTACTTTTCGAACAATTATAGTGCACATTTGCAAAACCAGCTCCAACCTTAACCACAAACACAAACACCAACGTTGACATCTATATCCAATTTCACGAGCTCTATAAGCTCTATTCTTTCACCCAATACCAAAGTTAGTAATATTTAGTGCTTTTCGAACAATAATAGTACCCATTTCCCATACCAACCCTATATTTCAATTCCAGATACCAACAGAGACCTCAATATCAAATATGAGGATTCTAGCCCTATCCGTTCACACAATTCCACATTTTGTACCATTTAGTACTTTTCATATAATTATGGTACACATTTACAAACAATCGTTAAATCACAAACATAGATACCATACAGTTCGCATTTATTGCCCGATCCAGATGAAATTTTGCGCAAATCATTTGTTTGGCCCAAAGACGAACCCTATTGAAATTGGAGATAATCGGTCAAAATTTAGATATAGCTCCCATATATATCTTCGTCCGATTTCCTTTTTTTGTGCACCAAACGTGTAATATCAGCCCGAATAGTATGAAATTTTGCATATACAACCAAATTAGGCCTGAAAATAAGTATGCCGAAATTTATCGAGATCGGTTCAGATTTGGATATAGCTCCCATATAAAACTTCGACCGATTTACGTTTTATTGTGCACCAAACGTCTAATCTTGGTCCAAATGGGATGGAATTTGGCACATACGACCGAATTGAGTCTAGAAGCTAGTCAAATTTGGTGAAGCTCCCATATATACTGTTCATCCGATTTGTTATATTTGTTACCCACAGCCGTAAAATGCACTCCGTAACGACGATATTCAGGGAAATATATGAAATACAGCTCAGAAATATCATTGCCATATTTTATCGAGATCGGTTCAGATTTGGATATAGCTCTCATATATATTTTTATTCGATTCAAATTAATTATGCACCAAATGGGCAATACAAGTCCGAATTTAAAAGATACAAATGTTTCGGCATATATAGTCCTTTGAACTTTAAATTATAATTATATTTATATATAATTATAATTACAATTAATTATTTATAATTATAATTAATTATAGCGTGTATGTTGAATTCTCCCATTAAAACGTTTAATTGTCATACGGAGCTCTACTAAATTAGCAAATTGGTGTATGGTATCAAAAATTCGGCCCCGCCCGACTTTAAGACTTTCTTTACTGGTTTTCAACATCCTTTAGATTAATGTTATATAAGTCACTTTACATATGGACCAATCCAATATCCCTATAGCCTAATAACTTCTAAATAGGGAGCAATTATATTGACTATGACCAGCTCTGTAAAGATGAGAAGTCTTAATTTTTGAAAAAATTCAAGTCAAATACCCAAAGAGTTAAACGTTCCAAAGTAGACCTAACCGCTTGATTTCTATTTTGAAACCGCCACTTTATGTAAAGCAACCATTCGATTTGACACATTTTTGACATTTAATGTTTTTCTCATAGGAAAAGGTTTTGTTTTCCCAAAATTTCCCATTACTTTACCGTTTATGAAAATAAACTTTATATAGCTCATCATTAAAAAAACAATTACTACAACTTCCATCACTCTTCCTCACTCCCTCCATTAATGCGCCATAAATCATTTCATCCGTTAAAGTTTATTAGCAATTCCCGTCTATGATAATCTCTAAAGTCTGCAAAAATATGTCTGCAGGAGTTTTTGTTTTTCGCCATAATGTAACAACAACAACACATGTTCCACAAAACAACATTCTACCGCATTCACATTTCATTTATGAGCGCGTGATTTGACGAGGTTTTCAAATCTTCAAACCACAAAAAAAATAACGACACACATATTAAAAAATACTTATGGTAGCAAAATGAAATATTAATAATAAACCTGGTGTTTTTTCTCAGGAGTTTACAAACCTGAATAAGTCATAAAGGGTTTGACACCCCGGAACGGTGTATTGGATTATGTCAACGATGTGGATAATTGAGTTTGCGTGGGATCCCAACCAAAAAAAAAAAATGTGGGTAGAAAAACAAAAACATAAAATATGCGTACCATCAGCTATTTTTTGCTAAATGATACGAAAAATCGCTTAACCTTCAGTAAGCGGAAAATCCCCAAACGGAGAAAAGAAGAAATGTGTTGCAAAAAAAAAAAAAAGAAAACAAAGCATAGACGGAAATCTGCGATGCAAGATAAATAATTTAATTTGCACAGTGGTTTGAAATTAAAGAACTTACTGGCAACTTTTCTAAGAAAAATATTAATGACTCCAACCGAATCACAATATTAATAGGGTATTGAGTAAAAAACCCAGTGAAAAACAGTAAAGAAAGTCTCAAAGGTAGGCGGGGCCGACTTTATGATACCCTACACCATTTTGCTTATTTAGTAGAGCTGCGCATAACAATTAAAAGTTTTTATGGAAGAATTCAATCATACACGCTATGATTATAATTATAATTTAAAGTTCAAAGGACTAAATATGCCGATGCATTTGTATATTTTAAATTCGGATTTGTATTGTCCATTTGTTGCACAATTAATTTGAAATCGGATAAAAATATATATAGGAGCTATATCCAAATCGGAACGGATCTCGATAAAATTTGGCGAAGATATTTCTGAGCTTTATTTGATATATTTCCCTGAATAACGTTGTTACGGAGTGCATATTACGGCTGTGGGTAACAAATATGACAAATCGGATGAACAGTATATATGGGAGCTATAGCTATATCTGAACCGATCATCACCAAATACATCACATATACACATACTAGCTTCTAGACTCAATTCGGTCGTAAGTGCCAAATTCCATCCCATTTGGACAAATATTAGACGTTTGGTGCACAATAAAAGGTAAATCGGACGAAGTTATATATGGGAGCTATATCCAAACCTGAACCGATCTCGATAAAATTTAGCAAATGTATTTCTGAGCTGTATTTGATATATTTCCCCAAATATTGTTGTTACAGAGTGCATATTACGGCTGCTGAGGACAAAAATAACAAATCGGATGGACAATATATATGGGAGCTATAGCTATATCTGAACCGATTTTGATTAAATTTGGCATACATATTTTCAGGCCTAATTAGGGTGTATATGCAAAATTCCATACAATTCGGGCTGATATTACACGTTTGGTGCACAATAAAAGGCAAATCGGACGAAGATATATATGGGAGCTATATCTAAATTCGTTCGTCCTTGGGCCAAACAAAAGATCTTTGCAAAATTTCATCTGGAAACGGCAATAAATGCGACCTGTACTTTGTTTACAAAAATACATGGACAGACGGACGGACGGACGGACGGACGGACATGCATAAATCGGCTCAGAATGTGATTCTATGCAGATCATCAAAAGGAATTATGGGTCTATCTCGTTTCCTTCTGCCTGTTACAAACAAATGCACAAAGGCATAATACCCTGACCACCTTGTGGTGTAGGGTATAAAAATATACATTAAAAAAAAAGATCTTAAGGCAGGATTTATTTAAATTCCACCTAAAAGGGTACGAAAAGTACTAAAAATGTATTTTTTTTGTATTGGACGAACGGAATGAGCTAGAATTCTGAAATTTCGAATGAGAGTTATTGATAGAGTGTTGGATAAATGTACCAAAGGGTAAAAGTTCCAAAATGGTACTAAACTTCTAAAATCGTACCATTGCCTATTATTTGAACGGAAAGAGCCAAAAACTTGAAACTGGTATGAGAATCAAGGTTGGAAAGTGAATCTGATATTTATGAAGTGATTTTGGAAATGTGTACTAAGTGGGAAAATTGTACTTAATGGTACTAAATATAGAACTATTAGGCTTAGGGTGAACGAATTAAGTTGGAATTTAAAAAAATTATATAGCGATCCCAGTTGATGGTAGGTTTGACATAAAGAGGTATGTAACGTGTACTAAAAGTACACGAAATATAGTAAACTAGTACTATATTTGGTACAATTTGGTATTTGGTGAAAATATAGTGCTTAAAATCTGAAATTTGGTATTAGGGTCGCTGTACATATGTAGCCTAGTCATATGGATATAGTTTCAGAAATGTATTACTATAGTTGTGCGGAAGGTACTAAATAGTACTAAATATTAAGGGATTACTGATTGTATCTGTGTTTGAGATTTGGCGGTGGTTTGAAATGCTTTCTATATTTGTACGAAAAGTACTTAATGGTACTAAATTTGGTATTGGGTGAAGGATAAGAGTCGAAATCCTGAAATTGAATATAAATGTCACTGTCGGTGTCTGTGTTTAGGATATAGTGGTGGATTTAGAAATGTGTTCCATAATTGTGAGTACTAAATATTACTAAATTGTTTATTGGGTGAAGGGATAGTGCTGAAATACTCAAATTTGATATTGAGGTCTCATTTGGTATCTGGAATCGAGATATGAAGATGATTTTTGAAAATGTGTACTGTACTACACGCGCACGAAAAGTACTAAATAGTACCATATTTAGTACAATTTGATATTGGCTAGTGGTTAAGCTAGTGGTTAAGATCTAAAATTTCGGTCGCTGTTCATGTGCAGCCTGGACATATGCATGTGATTTCGGAAATGTGTACTGTAATTGTACGAAAAGTGCTGAATGGTACAATAATTGGTATTGGGTGAAGAGATAAAATAAAGAATGAAGATACAATTCTGAAGTTTGATATTTAGTTATTATTGGTATCTGTGTTTGAGATTTGGCGGTGGTTAGGAATTGTGTTCTATTTTTTTATACAAAAAGTATTAGATGGTACTAAATTTGGTATTGGGTGAAGGAATAGGGCTGGAATTCTTAAATCTTCTTAAATTTGGTATAGAGGTCTCAGTTGGTGTCTGTCTGTGATAGAAATAAGGAGGTTTTGGAAATGATTTTTTTTTATTTGAAAATGGTACGAAAAGTACTAAATTTGGTACCGGGTGAAGGAAAAGACTTGGAATTTTGTACAGCAGTCCCTGTTTGTGGTAGGTTTGTGATAAAGTGGTGGTTTTTGAAATGTGTGCTAAAAGAGCACGAAAGGGACTAAATAGTTCTATCTTTGTTACAATTTGGTATCGGGTGAACAGATAATCTGAAATTTGGTATTAGGGTCACTGTAATGTGTAGCCTTGACATATGGAGGTGGTTTCGGAAATGTGTATTACTGTTATACGGAAAGTACTGAATGGTACTATATTTGTATTGCGCGAAGGAATAGAGACAAATTTCTGAAAATTGATATTGCAATTATTGATAGTACTGATGGTATTTGAGATTTGGCGGTGGTTTGGAATTGCGACAGTCAAGGATAGAGCAGGAATCCCAAAATTTGATATTAAGGTCCCTTTTGATATCTGAAATTGAGATATGGATATGGCTAAGAATTTTTTTTTGCACGTTCTTTCCAAAAACATCATGTTGTATAATATTCACATTAATGGTGATCAACAAGCAAAATTTGAAAATTCTTGCTCTATGTGCAAGCATAGAATTCTAGTCAAAAGCACAAGTTTAAGTTTTCAAATAATTTTTAGCAGAAATCTTCAAAAACCCCACCAATCTGATGTCTGGCATGGTAATGCCTAAAAATTTAGAATTTTTGCCCAACAAACAAAGTTATAATATTTTTTGTACCTTTTTATACAAAGTTTCAAAATCCGCACATCATCACCCACACAGAACTATTAATGTGCTTCATATTAAAATTCTAGCCCTAAATTTCATATTATTTTGTAACAGAAATGGGAAGCTTTTGTTTAGTTCTACTCAAATTTTATATATTCATTCTTGTAGAGCTTTAAAATTAAATTTCCTTTAATGAAAATTTTAATAAAAGAAATCACACTCATTTTGAGGTCTGACTAATAAATTCCCTCATAGTAAAAAACCACAGTTTGTGTTCGACGATTATGATTATCGACTACGTTCATATAAATCTGGATCTGGTGCAAACAAACCATGGAATAAAAGTAAAAGTTCTCTGTGTACCACACACACCTTCGTACGCATAAATAACAGTACACATTCATACGGCCATTATGTACGTTAAAATGTTTGTTACTTAGTTGTTTTGACAAAAAAAAATCCAAATTCGTTGAAAATGTGAAAATCACGTTCGAATAACAGCAGTTCGAAAAAATATAAAACTGAAAAACAAACCAAAAGCCCGACAATCATAGATAGTGAAATTCTGAGGCAAGCAAAAAATTTGAAATCACCTTCACTCACATACACACGAAAGCACGCACCCACCCAGTACATTTTTTTTTATTAAATTCAAAGCGTCCAACGACGTGTCACCATCTAAATAGATAACCAAAGCGAAATGATAAATTAAAAAAAAAAAAACAAGAAATTAAAGAAGATATATTTTTTGGTGTGAAAGAATAAGATAATAACGAATGGTCATTAATGCGTTTTAACAGCATTTTTACCGAAACTATCATAATTTGGAACACAGTGTCATAAAAAGAAAATAGATGAAGATATGACAAAATAGAACGTGGGTTGTAATTTATGGGGATCGTAATTGGAAATGATTGCTGGATTGGCTTGCGAATATTTTTCCAACTAATATCACAAGACTTTTTAGAAAATATGAAAAAAACATCATGCTGGATTTTGTGGAAGGAAAACTTTCAGGATCATGGTTGGTCTAAAAGAAAATTAAATCCACAATAAGGTCCTTAAAAATATTAAAAAAAACTGCGATTATTGCTGGTCCTTAAAAAATATTATTTAACAATCACGATAAATAATTATACCCTCAACCATATGGCTACAGAGGGTATATACAGGGTGGAATAAAAAAACTGCAACAAAGTCAAAAAACGCCGTATAGGGTAAGTGTGCCTAAGTTCGGCATTTCCCAGTAGTCGGCACTTTTTATGTTTAAGCCCATATAAATGAAACTATTATAACTAAATGTATTTTGTATACTTCAAATATATTGTCAGCTATCTTTGTGTACAATTTCGCTAAGAAAAGATGATTTATTCTAATAAAAATTAAATTTTTGTCTGTGAAGGTCCTCAACAATCCATATTCTTAAGAAAAGTACAATAAAGACGTCGAATCAGTTTAACTAAACAATAATATTATATTTTAATGAATTAATTTATTATTATTATTAATTATTCTTACAAAAAAATTGGTATGCCCACTGTTGGAGCATGCCATACCGACAATTCGCAAGTGGTGCCGACTACTGGCACAAAAGCATTGTTTTAATAAAACTACAAATTTATGAAATTTAATAAAAACTTATTAAAACTTTATTTATTATTGCAAAAACTATACAAAATTTCGAATCTGAATAAATTATCTTTGTAATAATTGGAACGTTTTACTCAGAATGGTGAGCGATTAAAAACGCGAAAATCCTAAAAGTGCCGACTACTGGTACACTTACCCTATATTTTTTTAATTTTATTAAATCAAAGCGGAAATGTCGGAAATAGCATCAAATTTTAGAATAAATTTAGATTTGTTTGAGTTCGTCACATTTGGCACGAGTTATGGCCTTCAAACGGCCAATTAAACCGTCACACGCTGCCCGAATGTTGCTCTGCGGTATTTTGCCCCATTCCCGGCGAAGCGCTTGCTTGAGGTGATCGACACTTTGGTATTTTTTAGTGCCAACCTTGCTTTTTTAAAATACTCCAGACACAATAGTCCAACGGATTGGTATCCGCAGATTTTGGTGGCCATTGTGGCATATGAAGCGAGGAACCTCATTTTGTAACCATTCTTGGGTGGCGCGTGCTGAGTACGATGGTGATGAGTCCTGTTGGAATGTCCAAGGTCTGCGGCCAAAATGTTAGCGTGCCCAAGACTTTAATACACCCTCCAGAATATTTTCGCGATAGTATTCGACATTTATTTTGATGCCACGGTCGATTAATACGAGCGGAGAGCGTCCATCGGTTGTTATGACGGCCCACGCCATCACCATGGCCGGTGCTTGAGTTCTGTTGGCCAACCGAAGGTGCACATTTTCAGCTGACCTCTTTGTTTACAAACTGTTGGACAACGAATGTTTTCTCATCGGAGAAAACCAAATTCGGCAGTTCAACACTTTCGGCCAAGCGAAGAAACTCTTTAGCTCTTTTGAGTCTATTTTCTTTCTGTTGCGGTGTAAGTTCTGGCACTTTTTGGAATTTCAATGGCTTTACCCGAGCTCATTTTTCAATATTTGTCGAATGGAATATTGTGATATGTGCAGCTCACGAGCCATTTTTCGGCCACTGCGACGCGGGTTTCCATCAAGGTGCTTCTTTACTTTTCGAACTTTTTCCATGTTAATTTATAATCACGCTACAGGTCGCAATTATGGCCCGATCCTCATGAAATTTTGCATGGAGTGGTATGGTCATAATAAAAGCCTATTGTTTTCAAAGATGTCCGCAACATATTTAGGTGTTGAAATGGACAAAAAAAAAAAAAAAATGAAAAAAAATCCTGTTTTTGCAGTCATTATAAAAGTCTCAAATAGAAACCAAAGGACACGAAATCTCGCATGAAGTTGGAGTTTAGGACAGCGGGTAGAATGGACCAGTACTATTCTACCGAAATGCTAAACATAAATTACAGGCGATATACAAAATGCAAAAAAGGCGAACTTCTGGCTTTTTATGCTGATTTCGTTGACGAATATAGCCAAGTATCGTAGACAAGATAAAGCATATAGATGCGTATAAATATAGAGATACAGAGGGTCCTCCTGCATTTGAAGATGATCGCAAAATATTTAGGGATTCAAATGAACCAAAAAAAGAAAAAAAATCCTGATTACACAATTGAAGCCAATCGACACTCCTGAGAAGAGAGTTAAGGAGAGGGAAGAATTCCAGAATTTAGGATGACCATTGGATTATATTTAACTGCGAAATGGACCACAACAACTAATAGCACGACGGAGTGCGTAAATATTGGGCAAATGTCCCTGGCCAAAATCCTGAGGGTAATATCTGGGCAGTGCTCTGTGACATAATTTCAAAAGCGAAATCTTCCAAAATGGATGTGGACATAAGGGGACTTCTAACATATTGTAGTGTTGTAGGGTATCACATGGTCGCCTCCCCCCGCACGACTATAGCCTTTGCTTACTTGTTTAAAGTGTTCAAATATTTTGCTAATGTGTTTTTTTATACCCTACACCACAAGGTGGTCATTTTATACCCTACACCACAAGGTGGTCAGGGTATTTATCTTTGTGCATTTGTTTGTAACAGGCAAAGGGAAACGAGGTAGACCCATAGTTCCTTTTGATGATCTGCATAGAATCACTTTCTGAGTTGATTTATGCATGTCAGTCCGTCCGTCCGTCCGTCTGTCCATGTATTCTTGCGAACAAATTGCAGGTCGCATTTATTATCCGATTGAGATGAAATTATGCAAACAACATTTGTTTGGCCCAAGGACGAACCCTATTGAAATTGGAGATAATCGGTAAAAATTTAGATATAGCTCCCATATATATCTTCGTCCGATTTGCCTTTTATTGTGCACCAAACGTGTAATATCAGCCCGAATAGTATGGAATTTTGCACATACAACCAAATTAGGCCTGAAAATAAGTATGCCAAATTTTATCGAAATCGGTTCAGAAATAGCTATAGCTCCCATATATATTGTTCATCCGATTTGTTATTTTTGTCCTCCGCAGCCGTAATATGCACTCTGTAACAACAATATTTGGGGAAATGCAGCTCAGATATACCTTTGCTAAATTTTATCGAGATCGGTTCAGATTTGGATATAGCTCCCATATATAACTTCGTCCGATTTACCATTTATTGTGCACCAAACGTCTAATATTTGTCCAAATGGAATGGAATTTGGCACACACGACCGAATTTAGTCTAAAAGGTAGTAGGCCAAATTTGGTGAAGATCGGTTCAGATATAGTTATAGATACAAATGCTTCGGCATATTTAGTCCTTTGAATTTTAAATTATAATTATAATCATAGCGTGTATGATTGAATTCTCCCATAAATACTTTTAATTATTAAGTGGAGCTCAACTAAATTAGCAAAGTGGTGTAGGGTATCATAAAATCGACCCCGCCCGACTTTAGGACTTTCTTTATTGGTTGAACCCGGATCTTGTAAATAACCACAAGATTCCATTTTCAATTTATTGCTAAGCTTATGCCGGTCAATAAACTTTATAAATTAAAAACTAAAATAAATAATAATAAAATTACACATAACATATATTTGAAAGTCCCCCTCATAGCCCACTTAATGGAGCGGGGGAAAACTTAAAAAAAAAACATTGAAATGATGTGAATGAAAAAAGAAAAATAAAAATAATAATAAAAAAATTGTTTTGATGAGCAAATGTTTGTTGGTGTTGTTGTTTGTTGTAGCATTACTAGCGGATGATGGTGCATCTACGCTTACCTGTTCATGTCGGACAATAATGGGCTCTGCGATGGAAAAACTTAACAACAATGGAGTGGAATGGAAAACGGAAGCTTGATCCGTGAAGTCGCTGGCGCTCGTCTCTCTATTGAACTAAGGCCATGGCAATACGCACAGGCAATAGCAAAAGAGGGAGGGGGCGAGCGGGGGTTGATGTCGAGAAAATCCGGCACAAGTTTTCTATAGTGTGTTGTTAGCTTTCATTCACTGTAAAGTGGCGGTTCCCCTTGTTACCTAAGTAGCTTAAGGTGCCAATTGTTTTAGCCATAAATGTTACTGATGTATGTAGTTATGTATATGGCCATGCAGCGGGCAATTGAACAAATGTTGTTGTTATTTATTTTTTTTTTGTTGTATTATGGTTGAGCTGTTTTGTTTTCTTTTTTCTTATTGTGTTGTTGTTTTATTTTATTTTCTTTTATTTATTTATTTATTTTTTTTTTTTTTGTATTTTATTACTTTGTTTCTCCGCTTGCGTTGGCGCTTTTTAGCCAAGTTAATTACTATAGTTGTATGGTTAATGTACTCGTTTGTTTACTACTGCTTCATCGGCGTTTTGGCGGCTACACATCTCCTACACATCGTTGTAATCTTTGGCACAAAAACTCTTGTTTTCATTTGTTGTGTGTTTTTGGGATTTTTTCATGTTTTCTTAAGCTTTTCTTCTTTACATACAAATTATCTTGTCATTCATTGCTGTTTTTCCTTTTGTTTTCTATGGAGAAAATTTTTTCATGGTAATGTGGAAAATTTTCAAATTTTCTTAAGTGTGACGCCGTGAGAGAGTGCGAGAGAGAGGTAGGGAGGGGGTGTTGTGACTTATTTCTTCTTTTTTTTTCGAAACAAAAAAAGAAACTTTAAAAACAACAACAAATTTTACTTTCATTTCGTAAGAATAGCAAAACATAATAACGAATAATAAAACCAAAACATTAAATAATAAAAGATTATATTCAACTTCACTTCTGAAAACCGAGGTGCATATGCTCCATGCATGAGTGCCTTAAATAAGTTGTCGGGTAGATCGAGTTTGCACAGTGGCTTATAGGGAAAATTCGGCATTCTCAATGGTATGAGATTCAAATCTGACTTAAGATATACAGGGTGAGATAAAAAAAACTGCAACCAACTTCAGACTGCTGTCATTTCTAAGCCACTCGGCCGACAGCTGTTAAAATTATTCCAGTTACAGCTCATTGTATTGTTTGCAAACGTACAAAAGCATTTTGGTGAGAATTTTCCAGAAGAAAAGTTATTCGTGATGGAATTTAAGCGTGGCAGTGTGATTTCTTTATATTTGGCTGGCTATCGTTAGAGCACTCCAGCGTTTAAATGTGAATAAATTTTTTGTGTCTCGTACCATCGCTCGTTACCGTGGTACTGGTAGCGTATCCCGACGTCAAGGAAGTGGACGGAAGAAAACAGCAACATCAGCAGAAATGGTTCGAAAAGTAAAGAAGCGACTTGATCGAAATCAACGCCCCAGTGGCCGAAAAATGGCTCGTGAGCTGAACATATCCCAATATTCCATTCGCCAAATATTGAAAAATGAGATCTGGGTAAAGCCATTGAAATTCCAAAAAGTGCAAGAACTTATACCGCAACAGAAAGAAAAAAGACTCAAAAGACCTAAAGAGTTCCTTCGCTTGGGCGAAAGTGGTAAACTGCCGAATTTGGTTTTCTCCGATGAGAAAACATTCGTTGTCCAGCAATTTGTAAGCAAACAAAATGATCGTGTTTTCTTGCCAAGAGGTCAGCTGAAAATGTGCACCTTCGGTTGGCCACCAGAACTCAAGCGCCGGCCATGGTGATGGTGTGGCCGCCATAACAGCCGATGATCGCTCTCTGCTCGTATTAATCGAACGTGGCATCAGAATAAATGCCGAATATTATCGCGAAAATATTCTGGAGGGTGTATTAAAGCCTAGGGCACGCAAACATTTTGGCCGCAGACATTTGGCCTTGGACATTGCAACAGGACTCAGCACCATCGCACTCAGCACGCGCCACCCAAGAATGGTTACAAAATGATGTTCCTCGCTTCATTTCCAGCTCACAATGACCACCAAAATCTCCGGATACCAATCCGTTGGACTATTGTATCTGAAGTATTTTGGAAAGCAAGGTTGGCACTAAAAAATACCAAAGTTTCGATCACCTCAAGCAAGCGCTTCGCCGGGAATGGGCCAAAATACCGCAGAGCAACATTCGGGCAGCGAGTGACGGTTTCATTGGCCGTTTGAAGGACATAATTCGTGCCAAAGATGACCAATTCGAGCAAATCTAAACATATTCTAAAATTTGATGCCTTTTCCGACATTTTTTGCCTTCATCCGAATTAAAAAAAAAAAAATGTAAAAATTATGGGGTTTGACTTTGTTGCAGTTCTTTTATCTCACCCTGAAGCAAGCAAAATTGGGCGCTTTATCAAGAAACAAGTGGAAAAGCAGTAAGTTCGGCCGGGCCGAACTTTGAATACCCACCACCATTTGGAACGAATCTGGAAATTTTCAAAAAAAAGATCCTTAAAAAATTCTGTTAAAATTTTATAAATACAAAATATAGCCGTCATATTGTGGTCTATCGACGTAGGCATTGTTTGTCATAAGCCATTACCATATTCAAATTCGAAACTTAAAATAAACAGTGAATAATGTAGTCAAGATCATCAAAATACCGTATATAGGGATGTAAAGTTATATCGGGGCTATTCCTGGAGCTGCATAGATAACTTTCTGTCACATGCTGTAGCTTCTATTACTAACTTCAAATACGACTTCTCAAACAATTTCTTGTATCTTAAATCGTTAAAATACCGAATATTGGGAGATACCGTTATATGGGGGCTATACGAAGACGAGGACCTGCATAGAAAATTTTCTGCCTTAGGCTGTAGTATTCAATATGAGCTTCAAATACCACATCTCAAACTTTTTCGCTGGGTATTGTACCTACAATCGTCAAAATACCGAATATAGGGAGGTACAGATATATGGGGCCTATACGAAGACCTAGACCTGTATAGACAATTTCTGTCACAGACTGTATGGGTACTTCACTCTAAATCCATAATTTGAAACAATTCTGGTGAATAATGACGCTAAAATCGTCAAAATACCGAATATAGGGAGGTACCGTTATATGGGGGCTATACGAAGACGTGGACCTTCACAGAGAATTTTCTGTCTCAGCGTGTAGAATACATTTCGAACTTCGAATACCAAATTTGAAACAATTTCGGTGAATAATGTCGCTAAAAACAATCATGGGAGGGTATAAAAAATTGCAGGACCATCTAGTCTTAAACAAAACTGGGAGTTTTCCTTTCGACTTAAATCCGATACTTTGGGTTAGTAACAAGTAGAAAAGTACCTTCTCAAAAAAGTCTGTATTTACAGGGATCGACATATGGATCCTATAACGTTATCCCTAAATTTTTGAAATTTAGAGTTTTTCACATGCTGGAGAACATCAAAATGTTATTTTGTTTATCAGCTTGCTATTTTTTTATTATAATTTTGTTTATTTACATATGTATGTATGTTTAGCTCATATCTGCAAATTCACAATGTATTGTCCCATCCCAGAAATCATTTCTACAAATCATCAATGCCGAAAACAAAAATATCAAAATAAATCATAAAACCAAATGAAAGCAATTTAATCAAGACAATACAAAATGACAAACCATTGACGCGGCTGTCGTCTATTCAATTTTTCAATAAATCAAAGAACAATATCGACTCTGAGGAAACTACATAACAACCGAGAAAAAAATGAAAGTGAAACGATATTGATTTGAATGGAATGGACAAAAATAAAAACATTCGTCACGCTCTCATCAAAAAATTTTAGAAACTATAGTTTTTTTTTTAATTTTTGAGACGAAATTTTTTATTTTGTATTTGTATGAGTATTTTTATATATATATATATATATATATATATATATATATATATATATATATATATATATATATATATATATATATATATATATATATATATATATATATATATATATATATATATATATATATATATATAAATATATATAAAATAAATGTCCAAAACACGTCTAAACAAGTTAGCAACTTTCAGTGGGTGTTTCGATAGATACATACCCTTATTTGGACACACCTTATGAGTATACTTTTTCGGTAAGATATCAGAAGAATAATGGGAATCAAGAATCTATACCTTGATCGCCAATAAGTAAGTTTGATATGAATATTACCACGGACTAAGTTTCGACATATTCGGGCATTACGTTATAAATATATATATGTATTGAGATATATGCCTGATGTTATTTTTTTCGAACTTTTGTGTAGAATGTGCCCAGAAGAGGGGACCGATATATTCCAATTTCACACTAGCTCCAAAATATATGCAAAGATATTGGGATGTGAAAAATTTCAAGAAAGTCAGACATTGTTTTCCAACTTATTGGAGCTATATTATCATTAACAAGTAAAAACCAGTAAAGAAAGTCTTAAAGTAGGGCGGGGCCGACTTTATGATACCCTACACCACTTTGCTAATTTAGAAGAGCTCCGCATAACAATTAAAAGTTTTTATGGGAGTATTCAATCATACATGCTATGATTATAACTATAATTTAAAGTTCATAGGACTAAATATGCCGAGGCATTTGTATCTTTTAAATTCGGAAATGTATTGTCCATTTGGTGCACAATTAATTTGAAATCGGAAAAAGATATATATAGGAGCTATATCCAAATCTGAACCGATCTCGATAAAATTTGGCAAAGATATTTCTGAGCTGTATTTGATATATTTCCCTGACGGGAAATATATGTTACGGAGTGCATATTACGGTTGTGGGTAACAAATATAACAAATCGGATGTATAATATATATGGAAGCTATAGCTATATCTGAACCGATCTTCACCAAATTTGACATACTAGCTTCTACACTCAATTCGGTCGTAAGTGCCAAATTCCGTATCATTTAGACAAATATTAGACGTTTGGTGCACAATCCAAGGTAAATCGGACGAAGTTATATATGGAGCTATATCCAAATCTGAACCGATCTCGATAAAATTTAGCAAATGTTTTTCTGAGATGTATTTGATGAATTTCCCCAAATATTGTTGTTGCAGAGTGCATATTATGGCTGCGGAGGGCAAAAATAACAAATCGGATGAACAATATATATGGGAGCTATGGCTATACCTGAACCGATTTCGATCGAATTTGGCATACTTATTTTCAGGCCTAATTTGGGTGTATATGCAAAATTCCATACAATTCAGGCTGATATTACACGTTTGGTGCATAATAAGAGGCAAATCGGACGAAGATATATATGGGAGCTATATCTAAATTTTGACCGATTATCTCCAATTTCAATAGGGTTCGTCCTTGGACCAAACAAATGATATGTGCAAAATTTCATCTGGATCGGGCAATAAATGCGACCTGTACTTTGTTTACAAAAATACATGGACAGACGGACGAACGGACGGACATGCATAAATCGACTCAGAATGTGATTCTATGCAGATCATCAAAAGGAACTATGGGTCTATCTCGTTTCCTTTTGCCTGTTACAAACAAATGCACAAAGACATAATATCCTGACCACCTTGTGGTGTAGGGTATAAACATTAAGTTCGATCTTATAATACCCTCCACCTTAGAGTAGAGGAAACATTAGAACCCATTATGGCCCACAAATACCAATTTTTAGACATCTTCGTGGAGAAATATGGCGAAAATGATTAAAATACCAAATATCGATAGGTACCGCTATATGGGCTATACAAAAACGTGTACCCATTCATACAAGGTTTCGCCAACGGAACTAGAACCCATTAGGACCTACAAGTACCAATTTTTTGAAAAATCAACGAAGAAATGTGGCAAAAATCCTCAAAATACCGAATATCGGGAGGTACCGTTATATGGGGGCTATACCAAAAAGTGGACCTATACATAATGTCTCGCCGCAAGAACTAGGACCCACTATGACCTACAAATACCAATTTTCAGGCAAATCCGTAAAAAATGTGCCAAAAATCATCAGAATAACCTAATACCAAGAGGTACCGTTACATGGGGACTATACCAAAACGTTGACCGATATATCTCATTTTCCATACCAACCATCCTATACACAATTGTTCGGCTAAATTTTGTCGCTCTATGTCAAAAAATGTGGGCTGTATCGTGAATTCAACAGACAGACAGGAGGGTATAAAAATGTTACCCTTTTGTGGAGAGGTGCATGATGGTTTGGCTAATATTGTCTATTTTCATACCCGCCCAAAGCCCCTGCCTAAATGTTATGATATACCGTCTTTGAACTACATCGCTGTGAGATTAAGATGTCTGTATTGCAAACTTTATTGAGGAGGTTTTGTGAGGATGTACAAGAAAGAGTGGACCGACATATTTCATTTCCACACCTCTCTAATATAAGCACCAAGTAAAAAAAACACATAAAGTTCGGCCGAGACTTTCCCTTACACTTACCATACCCTCCACCATTAGGTAAAAGTTCAACAGGTTCCGTTAGATAGGACATGTGGGCCCAAATTAAAAAAGTCTTAAAAAATTAGCTACATTACCAATATACCGAATATCAACCGGTACCGTTATAAGATCGGTATAGGAAAACGTAGTGCTATATATGTTCTGCCGCCGGATCTGGAACCCATTAGGAACTACAAACACCGACTTCAGAGAGATTCGTTGGCAAATGTGGCTTCTACTGTAAAAAAGCGTATATTACCTCCCGATATGAGATTAAACAAGTTAAAAAAGCAGTAAGTTCGACCGGGTCGAACTTTGAAAACCCTCCACCATTTGGAACGAATTTGGAAATTTTCAAAAAATAAAATCATTAAAACATTCTGTTAAAATTTTAAAAATACCAAATATAGCCATTATAATGGGGTCTATACGACGTGGGTCTACATAGGCATTGTTTGTCTTAAGCCATTACCATATTCAAATTCGAAACTTGAAATAAACGGTTAATAATGTAGCTAAAATCATCAAATTATCGTATATAGGGAGGTACCATTATATCGGAGCTGTGCGAAGACCTGGGCCAGCATTGACAATTTTCTGTCACAGGCTGTAGCATCCATTACGAACTTCAAATATCACATCTCAAGCAATTTCGATGGGTATTGTACCTAAAATCGTCAAAATACCGAATATATGGAGGTACTGATATATGGGGCCTATACGAAGACCTGGACCTGCATAGACAATTTTCTGTCATAGACTGTAGTTCCCATAACGAACGCCAAATACGTAATTTGAAACAATTCTGGTGAATAATGACGCTAAAATCATCAAAATACCGAATTTTGGGAGGTACAGTTATATGGGAGCTATACGAAGACGTGGACCTGCACAGACAATTTTCTGTCATAGGCTGTATTATTCATTACGAATCTCAAACACCAAATTTGAAACAATTTCGGTGAATAATGTCGCTAAAACCATCAAAATACCGAATATAGGGAGATACCGTTATATGGCGGCTATACGAAGACGTAGACCTGCCCAGATAATTTTCTGTCATAGGCTGTAGTATCCATTTCGAACTTCAAATACCAATTTGGAAACAATTCCGGTGAATAATGTCGCTAAAATCATCAAAATACCGAATATCGGGAGGTACCGTTATATGGGGGCTATATGAAAACGTGGACCTACATGGTCCATTTACGAACTTAACCTGCCTACTAGAAAAATAAACAGGTGTGCAAAATTTTAGCCTTCTATCTCAATTCGTTCGAAAGATAACGTGATTACAACAGACAGCCAGACGGACAGACAGACAGACAGACAGACAGACAGACAGACGGACAGACAGGCAGACGGACATGGCTAAATCGACTTAGAATTTTACGCTGATCAAGAATATATATTCTTTGTTGGGTCTGACATGAGTATTTCGAGGAGTTACAAACGCAATGACAAAGTTAATATACCCTCCATAGTATGGTGGAGGGTATAAAAAGCCTCAACTGTTGTCCATAAAGGCTCTTTAAAAAGTCGTCAACAAATACTCTGTTGAGTCGTCTATGGAGACTCCTTAAAAGTCATTTATGAAGAGTCGCTTACAAAACTTCTTAAAAGTCGTTCAAAAAATAGATCTCCCAAAAATATCCCTTTTTTTCTCATAGAACATGAAATGTCATGATTTCGCACCATCCAAACCACTGTATGTCAATTAATGACAGCAGAGGTGCTTATTTACGACTAAGGTTACCAGATTGAATCAACAGAGATTAAATTTCTCGCACGTCACTTTTTTCGTAAACTTTGTACAGCGATCTTTTTTTTTAATTTCGAATGATTACAATGGCAACGGCGAAACTTTATATACGCTTTTGCTTTGTGGTAGAGAGCAGAGGGTACTATGCAAGGTGCTGGTGGTAAGCATGACGATGAATTACGTTTCCAACAACAAAAGTGGCGGTAGCTTATTATTCTCACAGCTAAACAAAAAACACCATTTGACAATAGATTCGGGTACAGGCCAACAGCAGCAGCAACAACAACAACGACAGTAATAAGCTTAATAACAATACTCCATAACAATCTGAGAACTTTGCGGTTTATTGATGTTTTTTTTTTTTGTTTTTGTTTTGATGAGCTCTCGCCGCCGCTCCAGCAACCACAAAGTGATAACATTTGTACGCTGCAATTTTAAATGTTAAGCTCCAAGTCATTGTTTATGCAACCGACTGACGGACGGACGGACGGACGGACGGACGAACTGACCGTATGGAGGTCACACATCTTCGAGATCTCTCAATCTGAGATGTCTTTGAAACAAAAAGCGAAACTTCAAGATTTACCATCTATACAACAATTGACTGCTCTGGGCGGGAGTGAAACTCTGCACATCCGCAAATCAAAAACAAAAAAAAAAAACCAACGACAACAACAAACATTTAAAATGTAATCAGCAAAATAGTAATTGCAAACAACATTAAAATTGAAACAGAAACAAAGCTCAGTATCCAAAAGATAAACAACATTCCCTTGGACAGACACCAAACCAGCAGCACCACCAAGTCTTGACTTGTGTGGCGGTTTCAGATTTCAAGTTTGATTTGACGTGAAAAATTGTTTATTTGTATTTGAAATAAAAATTGTTTCAGTTCTCATTCTGGCTTGAATAATTCTATAGAATAAATCTTTGTCATTTTTAGATCGATAGGAATTCTTAGTTAGTCAAGGTTATTCAATCCAAAGCCATAGCATTGAACAAAACAAAAT
Organism: Musca domestica; assembly: GCF_030504385.1. Taxonomy (NCBI): domain Eukaryota; kingdom Metazoa; phylum Arthropoda; class Insecta; order Diptera; family Muscidae; genus Musca; species Musca domestica. Next base: position 2,860,527 of record NW_026712344.1, on the reverse strand, counting down.
GCAGTCATTAAGAATTGGGATTGGATTTCATTCACATGGTAATGTGTAATTTGATTTTTTTTTATTGAATATTACAAGTAATTGTGGTTCGAAAAAAAGAGTATTGAATGTTAAGAATGCCATGAATAATTGCAAACTATCTAATTAATAGTTCAATCAATTACAGTATTCTATAAATACCCAATAATGGTACTTAATACCAGTTGTCAGTTTCAGAGGCGGTTTTTTGATATCAGCTTAAATCGTCGATTTTGACCTGACTGCAAATAAAAACCAGTAAGGAAAGCTCAAAAGTCGGGCGGGGCCGACTATATGATACCCTACACCACTATGCATATTTAGTAGAGCTCTCGTAAAAAGGTTTATACAGGGCATTTCAGAGCTCTATGAGATATTTGGTACAAAATCAAAATCTATGTAATTCTATCGTGCATTTTACGAACTATAGCTATCTCTGAACCGGGTTTCTCCAAATTTGACGTATTGGCTTCCAGACTGAATTCGGTCTTATGTACGAAAATTCAGGTGATTTGGGCTGATATTGGCCATTTGATGCACAATTAACACGAAATCGGATGAAGATATATATGGGAGGCATATCCAAATCGAAACAGATTTTAATAAAATTAAAATCAACTATTTTTGGGCTTTATCTGATTTCTGGTACCAAATATCATTCCTGTGGAGTGCATATTACGAATGTGAGGGACTTAACGACTAAATCGGATGAAAGATATATATGGGAGCTATAGCTATATCTGAACCGATTTTTACTAAAATTGGTGTACTTGCCTATAGGCTGGTTTCGGTTGAATTTGCCAAAATTCATGCCATTTGGGCTGATATTGGCCATTTGATGCACAATTAACCCGAAATCGGATGAAGATATATATGGGAGCTATATTCAAATCTGAACCGATTTCGATAAAATTACAAACAGCTATTTCTGGGCTGTATCTTATATCTGGTACCAAATATCATTCTTGTGGAGTGCATATTACGAATGTGAGAGGCTTAAACACCAAATCGGATAAAACATATATATTGGAGCTATAGCTGTTTCTGATCCGATTTTCTCCAAATTTGTTGTATTTGCTTTAAGGCTAATTTCGGTCACATGTGCCAAAATTCGGGCCATTTGGGCTGATATTGGCCATTTGGTGGTCAATTACCCCGAAATCGGATGAAGATATATATGGGAGCTATATCCAAATCTGAACGTATTTTGTAATTTAAGCAGTACTTTTCATAGTTCTGCCTGGCCGAATGTATTTCCTTTTCATTTGTTAATTTGACAATTTACAAAACATTAGAAGGAATTATTTTAAAAACATCATAGCCAGGATCATGTATGTAAAAATGGCACGTCTACGATTGTTCATAACTACACCTTGAATCTATTTACATAATAAACCAATATATAGGCTGGTAAAGCATATCCGACAGGTTCATAACCGGAGCTCACACATGAAATAATCCTTCATGCGAAAACATGCACTTTGAAGACACTTGCACTGGTGATCAAACTGCAGCTTTATAAGCGAACATCACTCATTTGTATACCCTCCACCTTGGAAAGAAGAGAATATTAAATTTGTCATTCTCTTTGTAGCACCTCTAAATAAATATCGGTCAACGTATTTATTTGGTATTGAGAGTTTGCACCGGGTCCTACCTCCTGTGACAGAATATTGTCTGTACAGGTTCACGTTTTCCTGGTAGCAAGTCAAAAACTATCAAACAATCGGCATTTGTAGTATAGCATATCGGCCAGCTACCACCACCATCAACAACAACAATAACACAAAAATTAAGTATAACTTGGAAATAATGAAAATGAATAGGAAGAACAGGTCCACGTTTTCCTGCAGCGCTTATATAACAGTTCCTCGTGATGTTCAGTATTTTAATCATTTTAGCCTCATTTTTCAACGAAATTGTTATACATTTGATATTAAGAGTTCGTAGAAGATTCTACCTCTAGCGTCTGAACATAGTGTGTATAGGTCCACTTTTTACTATAGCACTCATAAACTAGCACTATTTTGACGATTTAAGCCAAATTTTCTAACGAATTTGTCCAAATATTGTATTTGTAGATCATAATAGCTTCTACAACTGTTGCCAAAGCATTGACCACATCGATCCAAGATTTCGAGATCTAACTCTAGTTTAATAAAAACTCTCATATCTATTTTTTAATTTTCTAGAGGAAGGTATTCATACCCCAATTCCGGGAAAGTATATTTTTCTGATCTGATATCTAAGACATGGGTTATATCCGGATCCACTAAACTGATATGGTCAATATAGGTATCATTTGAAAGCTAAAATACTATTCGTACCCTGATTCCGAGAAAGTTTTTTTTTTTCGGGAGCCGGAAGCCCTGATATTTGAGACCCGGATCCACTAAACTGATGTAGGCATCATTTAAAAGCTAAAATACCTTTCCAACAATGATCACATGATGGGGTTGTTCAAAACGTTATTCGGGGAATGTTTAAATATTATCGATTTTTGGACCCATATTTAAAAAATCCCTCAAAAGACATATCCGCCATATTACAGTTTACACTATAACATTTCCAAAATGCTACAATGTTGTTGTTATTATCTTTCTTGGATCCAGAGATATGAGTCTTTGAACCTGGATGACCCAGTTCTGTTCTGTTTGATTTTTAATATTATCTATTTATATATCTATTTTGGTAAATATATCTATTTTGGTTCGAGACTATTGAGTCAAATATCCCTAGCCCAAGCAAAAAATACTTTCCTGGAATCTGGATGCAAATGCCTAGCCCTGGAGAAATTCTAAAAAAATACCCAAGGGTTTTACCTAAATTGGAGTTATTCCAAGATTTCTATATAACTGACCCACCGACTCCATAAACCGTCCACTCCAATCCATTTCAAAACTTTAACTGCTTCCTTCAACCGATCTCACTGCAGATAATAGTGGAATACGTTTGTATCCAGTTGCTTTTATTTAAAAATATTTATAACCTTATGGTATCGAAATTTCGGCACGGCCGAACATAATATTTTTTACTTGTATTGTTTGTGGTTGCTTAGAACATAAAATGTATTTTTTCATTAATCTTTTCTTCGCATTTTTGGATTCAAAAACCTAGTACAAAAAAATCCATTCCTCTGAATAGCTACCCTTTTCGCTTTGTTTGTGAAGCATTTGGTTTTTTTGTTCATATAGTAGGGTGTTATTAATTCGTTGTTACTCCTTTTTAAAGCCATTTTATGATCTTGCCATACTTGTTGCATTGTAGCTACAACATTTTAAATATCAACTGGAGTTGTTGTATTCGTTGAATTTACACAGAAATTACACTCACTGAACACTCTCACTCACTACGTGCTAATTGTATTCAACAATTGTATTTATTTTTTTGTTCTCTTTAATTATAGTCGATCTCTCTCTCCCTTTTTCGCACTCATGCATTTTAATTGAAATTGAACTCTGTTTTGTTAATTGAAATCAATTGATACTCATTCTCTTGCTCTCTCATGGCATCACACAGACACAGTAACGCCGATGTGGATTTTAAACTCTCTCCCTTTGTAGGGAACGAAAAGCATATGGTTTTGTGGGTAGTTATTTTTTTTTTTGTTTTGTATCTCATGGATCTCTTTTTGCCACAGAGTCAGAGAGCACGGTGCGAACAGGTAAAACCACACTCATACACTGGCAGTTAAATTCAAACAGGTAGCAAGCCAAAAACTGTCAAACAATCGGCATTTGTAGTATAGCAATTTTTACACACAAAAACAAGATCGCCTGTCGGCCAGCTACCACCACCAACAACAACAATAACACAAAAAATTAAGTAAAACTTGGAAATAATGAAGAAGAAGAACAAAAAAAACTAAAATTTACCACTCAAAAAAACTAATGCAATTTTGTTGCTTAAATTCACTTTTTTAATTCATTAACTTCAAAGTAGGTATTATTTACAGATTTTCTTTGAAAATGAAAATTCACTTTGAACGAAATTTCACATAATTTTCACCAATTCCAGGAAATTCACAAATACATTATGTAGTTGATATTTTTTTTTGCTCTCCAATATTAATTGGCCAATTTCTTGTTTTAAATTTTTTTGTTTGGTTTTCAATTTTAGGTAGGTGTTTTCCGTATTTTCTCGCACTTAACCGCCTTTTGTTGTTGCTGCGAGCAACATTTTTCGTCAACTGACTTTTTGTTTAAACGACCAAAGTTGAGATCACTCAGTTAAGTCAGCCATCCAGCAGTAGTTTGATGTCCGGCAACGTAACTGTCGTTGTTCTACGGCTCACACAAGAGTGTATGATCATTATGGCATGACGTTGACGGCAATGTCTACGCCAACGCAGATGCTCTGACACTCTCCACACAACAGTTAGTAAATTCACAACTGTGGCTGGGCTCTATTTTGGAGAGAGAGACGTCACTCTTTACGTTGTTGGCGTCGGCGTTGGCGTTGCCGGTCGGCGTCTTGGCAGAGGGGTAATTTTGCCATTTAATATCTAAAAGTATCATTTTTTATTGCTGGTGTCATTTATCCATCTTTCGGTGTCTTAATTGTATTTTACATTGCTACTAACATATGGGATACTCCATCATTCTTTGTCGATGGGGCCAATTTAACATATGGTTGAACTTTAAATTACTTGTAATTATTGTATTTTTCACAAAACTGGTTATACAAAATGGGTAACTTCTGGCTGAATTAAAAAAGATTGTCTTCTTACAATGTAAAGTCAATTTCATTGCGCAAAGGTGGAAAGGCAGATCGAGAAAGTGACCTATATATGAAATCAACAAGTTAACAAGTTTGAAAGTGGCAGACAGTGTTTCGCCACATATATACAGATGTGCCATAAAAATTGAAAGTAAATATTCCAACTTTAGGCCTTATCTATTATTAGCAAGTGCCCGCTACTTCTTCAGCGTAAAGTCCACTTAAAAATTTTAGATTTTGTCTAACAGTTCGTGATAGGCCTTTTTATACCCTCCACCATAGTATAGAGGGTATATTAAATTTTCATTCAGTTTCTAACACCTCGAAATATACATTTTAGTTCCCACATAGTATATGTATATTCTTAATCAGCATACAATTCTATGTCGATTTTACGATGACCGTCCGTCCGTCTGTGGAAATCACTCCAGCTTTCGAACGAATTGGAGTAGGTTGATAAAATTTTACTCAAGTGTGTGTTTATTTGGAATTGAAAATGGGCTACATAGGTCCACATTTAACTTTAGACGCCATATAACTGCACCTCCCTATATTCGGTATTTTAATGTTTTTGGCAACATTGTTCACCGAAATTGTTTCAAATTTCGATATGATAGTTCGTAATGAGTACTACAGCCTATGACAGAAAATTATCTGTGCAGGTCCACGTCTTCGCATAGCCCCCATATAACGGTACCTCCCGATATTCGGTATTTTGACGATTTTACCGATATTATTTACCAGAATTGTTTCAAATTTGGCATTTGAAGTTCATAATGGTTACTACAGCCTACGACGGAAAATTGTCTGTGCAGGTCCTTGTCTTCGTATACCCCCATTACGGTACCTCCCGATATTCGGTATTTTGATGATTTTAGTGACATTATTTACCGGAATTGTTTCAAATTTAGTATTTGAAGTTCGTAATGGATACTACTACCTATGAAAGAAAATTATCTGTGCAGGCCCACGTCTTCGCATAGCCCCCATACAACGGTACCTCCCGATATTCAGTATTTTGATGCTTTTAGCGACATTATTTAAAGGAAATGTTACAAATTTCGCATTTGAAGTTCGTAATGGATACTACAGCCTATGACAGAAAATTGTGTGTGCAGGTCCACTTTTTATAACCAACATGGTATCTCCCTATATTCCGTATTTTGATGATTTCAGCTACATTATGAACAAATTTTTCTTTTAAGATTCGCATTTGAATATTGTAATAGCTTATGACAAAAGTTACCTATGCAGGTCCACGTGGTCGTACGTAATACACGGCTACTTTCGGTATTTTTAAGATTTTAACAGAATTTTTAACGGATTTTATTTGTTTGAAAATTGCCAAATTTGTGTCAAATGGTGGAGGGTATTTAGAGTTCGGCCCGGCCGAACTTACATCTTTTTTACTTGTTAGTACTCAAAATGCGCAATAAGTTCGGTTTGACGAAATTTTTTGATTCAGACTTTAAGTTTTCAGACTTTCAAAGTTTTACACATTATTAAGTTGTTCCTCTTACGGAAAAGCTCATAGAAAGATGGAGTTTACCGAGGAGGATATTAGTTAAACAATTACACAATGGCCCTACATACAATTTTTTGTTCAAAACTATTTCAACTTCTCCTCAGCATTTCAGCTCTATACCTTCACTCAATACCACTTATCATACAATTGTAGGATATATTTTCAAAACCACCTTCATATTTCAATCCAAGATTCCAACAAATTTAGGGATTTCAACCCTATCCCTTCACCCGATACCAAATTTAGTACCAATTAGTATTTTTGGGGCAACTGTGATACACATTTCCAAAACCACCTTCATATCTTAAACACAGACACAAACACCTTCACATCTTACACACGGACATAACAGTTCTTTCCCTTCACCCAATACCAAATTTAGTACTAGTTAGTACTTTTCGTGCAAATATGGTAAGCATTTCCAAAATCATGAGGATTTCATATCTACCCCTTCACGCAATACAAAATGTAGTACTATGTAGTACTTTTCGTACAAATATAGTACACATTTCCAAAACTACCTCCGCATCTAAATCAAATCAAATTTCAGAATTCTCTTCACCCGATACCAATTTTAGTACGATTTAGTACTTTTCGTACAATTATAGTACACATTTCCAAACCATCGGATACCATCAATAATCTAATATCAAATCTCAGAATTTTATCTCTATCCCTTCGCATAATACAAAAAATATAGTACACTTCAGTACTTTTCCAACAATTATGGTACACATTTCCATAACTACCTCCATACCTCAATCCCAGATAACAAGCGAGACCTATTCCTTCACCCAATACCAAATAAAGTACCATTTAGTACTTTCGTAAAACTTTAGTGCACATTTCCAAAATGACCTTCATATATCAATTCCACATACCAACAGAGACATCATTACCAAATTTCGGGATTCCAGTCTTATCCCTTCATCCAATACCCAATTTAGTACCACTTAGTACTTTTCGAGCAACTATAATACACATTTCCAAAACCACCATCATGTCTTAAACACAGACACACAAACATTTACATCAGTATCAAATCTCAGGATTTCAGCTCTTTTACTTCACCCAATACCAAATTTAGTACCATTCAATTCCAGATACCAAAAGACACCTTAATATTAAATTTGAGGATTCGCACAATTATTGCACACATTTCGAAAAGCACCATCATATCTTAAATACAGACACAAACAGTTACATCTACATCAACTTTCGGGATTCCAGCTCTATCCCTTCACCTATAACCAAATTTTTAGAAAATTTTCAAAAAAATAAAATCCATTAAAAATTCTTTTAAAATCTTTAAAATATCTAATATAGGAAGTTGCCGATATATGGGTGGATATACGATATTGTGGACCTATAAAGACAAATCTATGTCTGGGTGTAAAGTACTCACAAGGAATTCCTTGTGTGGATTTTCAGATAATCATATTGGAAAAAGGTGGCTAGAATCATCAAAATACCGAATATAGGGGAGTACCGTTATATGGGGGATATACGATATTGTGGACCTATATAGACAATTCCGTTTCAGGGGGTAAAGTGCTCACAAAGAACTCCGTGTGTGGACTTTCAGACAATACGATTGAAAATGTGGCTAAAATCATCAAAATACCGGAAATCGCGGGTACCCATATGGGAGCTATACGTTATCGTTAACCTATATAGAGAATTCTCTGTCGGGGGGTAAAGTGCCCACAACGAACCCCTTGTGACCATTCCATTGAAAAATGTGGCTAACATCATCAAAATACCGAATATCGGGGGGTACAGTTATATGGGAGATATACGATATCGTGGACCTATATAGACAATTCTTTTTGAGGGGGTAAAATGCCCACAAGGGACTCCTTTTGTGGAATTTCAGACAATTCCATTGAAAAATGTGGCTAAAATCATCAAAATACCGAATACCGCGGGGTTACCGTTATATGGAGGCTATACGATATTGTGGACCCATATAGATAATTCTCTGCGAGGTATAAAGTACCCACAAGGAACTACTTGTGTAGATTTTCAGACAAATCCATTGAAAAATGTGGCAAACATCGTCAAAATACCGAATATCGGGGGTACCGTTATATGGGGGCTATACGATATCGTGGACCAATATAGCCCATCTTCGAACTTGACCTGCCTGCAGACAAAAGACAGATCTGTGCAAAATTTTAGCTTCCTACCTTAATTCGTTTAGACTGTAGCGTGATTACAACAGACGGACACACATTAAGGTATCCTTAGGGTAAAGAAAACATTTTAACATAAAAGTATCCGAATTTCACTTTAAACTTTTAGACAAAGCCGTGAAAATGTTGCAAAAATCATTAAAATACCGAATATCGGGAGGTAACGTTAAATGGGGGCTATACCAAACCGTGGACCTACATGGCCCATTTTCAATACCAAAAGTTCTGCAGAAATTATTTACATTTGAGTAAAATTTTATCAATCTACTTCATTTTGCTCGGAAGTTAGAGTGATTTCCACAGACGGACAGACGGTCGGAAATCGCCAAATCGACATAGAATTTTATGCTGTTCAACAATATATGTACTTTGTGGCGTGTAAAATGTATATTCCTCCATACTATGGTGGAGGGTATAAAAACTGATGGCAAAATAATTTGCTCCCTTCATATGGTTGGGGTTATATATATTTTATTATAGATTTAGTAACAGCTTTGTGGCCAGAAAATGCGTTTTGTTTCTTCAAAGCATTTAAGGAGGCAGGTACCAACATTTTTTGAGATAGGTATTCTATTCAGAAATTACTACCGATTCGCAGCTTTAATGCATGTAGATGGTGTTATACAGGTGTCATTCAAACTATCATTCATTTACCATATATATATAATGAGTCCCATAAAGAAATGGAATCAAAAGACTAAATAAATAACCCACAAAACAAGGAAATCATTAATAACTTTAAACCATGATAGCAGGCAATTTGATTGACTCCAGCCGTTTTTTTAGCAAAGTTTAAAGCGAAGAATTAAAAGATAAAACCAGAGGCCAACAAAGCGAATCGGGTGGGCTGGTATTTAATAATTGTCAAAAGAACTTTTAAGACATACATTTCATTGTGAAATATTTCTTCTTATGTATTTTTTTTACTTGTGCCGCATTCTGAAATATTTTCCCCTTTGGCGGAAACCCCTATTTTTTCATAAAAATTTTAAACAAAAAGGGAATTATCCATATTTTATCAAAATAAAAAATAAAATATTTCATCAAAATTAACACTGTCGGGATTTGAACTCACAACCTCGGAAATTTATTTATATTAACCTCTCAATCCATGGCAAATGGGTATGTATAAAAGGGAGAATTCAGAAAAATAATAACATTTCTGAAAAAAGGTTTTTCATTTCAGAAATTTAATATAATATCTATAAATGTGAAGAAATTAATATTTTCAGAATAAAAAAAAATTGCTAAGAAAAATTTTATTCTCAAATTTAAAAGTGTGGATTTTCTTTTTCATTTTGGCGAAAAAAAACAGTCGCAGCCGATCACGCACAAACCCATCACAAAGATTTGCACCGTTCTCCCCAACAGCTTGGTAGCGCTAGATGCAATCCCAACCGAGGCTTAACGCGTCGGGAAAGCGGCCTTTCTTTACCGATGATATGTGCTAACACAAGAGGAGCGTAGCTGCCTCGCAAACGTTGGAACGAACAACACTTTGCTGTTAGACATTTGGGGATGAGATGGCCGGCCATCGATAACGCAGAAGGCGTTTGACACCACAATGAAGGGATGTGATCAACCTTTCCAGCTGGGAGAACTGGACCGACCGCTGGCAGGACGGCGCTCAAATGCATTATATATACTAAACGTGAAGAGAAAAATGCATATGTGAATTATTAAAAAAAATAGATTTGTATAAAATATTTAAGAGTGCATTACAAATGAAGAACAAGATATTGGAAAAAAAGATATCCCCATTGGACAATGGAACTAACTTAATGACTAACTAGCTTATTTTGTGTTGCATCACAATGTAACACAGGCACAATATCAGTTTGGCTCTTGGGGGAATATGTGATGTACACGGAGATACAATGTTCTTCACTACAATTCCCCAGAATTATTTGAAAATTATATTTTGCCTTGCAAAAAAAACTCTGAATATATTTAATTAGTTATATGCCGAATAAATAAATACATAGATATTAATAGCGTAACTAGTAACATGTGGAACATAGCCACTTTTGAAAATGAAAAGAATAACAGTATTGAAGTAATATTAGGTGTGTCTGGTTACTTTTCCAGCAAGAATTGTCCAGCAACTTCTTTCTGAGAAAGTAATGTAGTTTTATTCTCTTTTGCAAGGAAATTGCGAAAAGTAAACAGACGGTATTCTGTTTTTAGTCGCCGGGAATTCATAAATATTATAAAATACATTTTAGGGTTAAGGCCGTACTTTATGTGAGTTTATGCAAAATTATCCTAAAAAGCATCATTTTAGAAGGAAAACGTTGAACACAAATTTATTTTCGTCAAATTCAAAAAAAAAAAATATTTCTTGATTTTTTGATAAATTCTTCCTCGGCCTTTTTTTTCGAGTTGATACAAAAAAGAACAATAAAAAAGACCCAATTTCTTAGAGTCTTTATATAGCCTTGGCCATATAGAAAGCGCTAACAATATTTTGGGATATTTTTCATCGCCGGGAATTCATAAATATTATAAAATACATTTTAGGTTTGAGGCCGTACTTTATGTGAGTTTATGCAAAATTATCCTATAAAGCATCATTTTAGAAGGAAAACGTTGAACACAAATTTATTTCCGTCAAATTCAAAAAAAAAAAAAAAAAAAAATATTTCTTGTTTGTTTTCTCTTTCGAGACGAGCTTAATGATCTGAAATTTGCAGTGAAAAGGAAAGCCAGATAGACACTATCACACACTCACCACTATGCGACGCGTTTCGCCGTTGGTTAAGCGGCTCATCAGGCAAATATGCCTGATCTTCGCCTTAACAAGGCAAAACTCAAAAATTCAGCCGAGCCTGGCTGTGGGATTTGAACCGCGGACCTCGGTGTGCAGCCAACTAGAAGTTGCCGTCTCTACGTTCAGAGCCATTAACCCGTTTTCCTAAAGCAGCACTAAAACAAGTGTATGCATTGGAAGCAATGTAGTTGTTGTGGACAAAAAATCCATCACTACAAAAACAAAAAAACTTTGCTGTGAAAAAGATCTGCCAATAGAACTTGAGTCGAACCTGGAGAGTTTCTAGTGTATAATTCGCATATGCTAATTTGCAATATGTTCGAAATATATACTACTTTCCAGAGAACGGCCCTTGTAAGCCATCATCCACACCAAATATGCCTGATGAGCCGCTTAACCAACGGCGAAACGCGTCGCATAGTGGTGAGTGTGTGATAGTGTCTATCTGGCTTTCCTTTTCACTGCAAATTTCAGATCATTAAGCTCGTCTCGAAAGAGAAAACAAACACATAAATCATAAAACATATGATCTTCGCCTTAACAAGGCAAAACTCAAAAATATTTCTTGATTTTTTGATCAATTCTTCCTTGGCCTTTTTTCGAGTTGATACAAAAAAATGCCATAAAAAAGACCCAATTTCTTAGAGTCTTTATATAGCCTTGGCCATATACAAAGGGCTAAAAATATTTTGGGATATTTTTCGCACCATTTAACATAGAACTTTGAAAAATTATAGAGGGATTTAGATTACTTCAGGAATCATTTGTTTTACAAATGGATCATGTTGATAAGCTTTTTGCAATAATTCCCATATGAGGGTAAAATCCGATATGTAGTAATTTTTTACAAAATAGTACCAACTTCTATTTATAAAAGGGTCAAATTTATTTGGAAATTTATATTTCTTGGGTCGAACTTTGAATATCCTCCACCATTTTTAACAAATTAGGCTATTTCAAAAAAAAAAAAAAAAAAAAAAAAAATCCGTTAAAATTTTAAAATTACCGAATGTTGCCGTTATATTAGGGTCTATACGACGACGTGGACCTGTAGAGCCAAGTTTTGTCATAAGCCATTATGGGGGCTATACCAAAACGTGGACCTGTAAGAAAAAAATTTTCTGTCCTTGGCTGTAGTATCCATTACGATCTTCAAATACCAAATTTAAAACTATTCCTGTGAATAATGTCGCTAAAACGTCTATATGAGGGCTATACGAAGACGTGGACCTGCACAGACAATTTTCTGTTATAGGCTGTAGTATTCATTACGAACTTCAAACACTAAATTTGAAATAGATCCGTTAAATAATGCCTCTAAATTCATGAAAATACCCAATATCGGGAGGTACCGTTATATGGGGGCTATACGAAGACGTAGACCTACATGGCCCATTTTCTGTCTTAGGATGTAGTATCCATTACGAACTTCAAATACAAAAATTGAAACAATTCCTGTAAATAATGTCTCTAAAATCAACAAAATACCGAGTATCGTTGGGTACCGTTATATGGGGGCTATACGAAGAAGGGAACCTACATGGCCCATTTTCTGTTTTATGCTGTAGTATCCATTACGAACTTCAAATATCAAATTTGAAACAATTTGACAATTCCTACAAATATCAAATTTGAAATAATCCCGGTAAATAATGTCGCTAAAATCATCAGAATACTGAATATGGGGGGTGCCGTTATATGGGGGCTATACGAAGAAGTGGACCTATATGGTCCATTTTCTCTTTTATGCTGTAGTATCTGTTACGAACTTCAAATACCAAATTTAAAACAATTCCGGTAAATAATGCCTCTAAATTCATGAAAATACCGAATATCTGGAGGTACCGTTATATGGGGACTATACGAAGACGTGGACCTACATGACCCATTTTCAATACCAAAAGTCCTGCAGACATAATACACATTTGAGTAAATTTTTATCATTTCGTTTGGAAGCTAGAGTGATTTCCACAGACGGACTGACGCACGGACATTGTTAAATCGACATAGAATTTTATGCTAATCATGACTATACATATACTTTGTGGGGTCAAAAATGTATATTTCGAGGTATTACAAACGGAATGACAAACTTAATATAACCTCCATACTATGGTGGGGGGTATAAAAAAAATTAAACGGACCATAAAGGTTTTCGGGGAATAGGTACCATTTAACATAAACTATTTGTATTCATTGTGGGTGGGGTAAAAAAGTGACCACTCACGACCTCTCTCCAGCAACTTTACTTTTATCTAATACCTACGACCAAAGTATGAACACGTCGCAGATACGAAAGATTTAACTTGACATTGTGTTTCACTTTTGTGATTCATAGACTACTTTTGTTTGGCTTCGCAATTAGGGGATGCGAACAACCCTTTCGGCGGCGAGAGATGAGCCACAGAGTGCCGTGTTGTCACATTTGTATATAAGCTTGAAATGTAAAAAAATGCTTATGCGAATTATTAGCATTTACCTAATGTTCAAACACTTCTTTATGTTTCAAACAAACTCATAAAAGCTTTTGCCAAACACGTTTTAAAATTCTCTTGCCACACATATGTATACATATTCCAGTAATCGCTGCCTGCTCAGGATCATGATTAGAAGTTGAAAAAGCTTTTTGAAAGAATACCCAAGAAAAGCTTTTTTTGTTGAATGTTATGATTTAATTTAAGAGGGTTGCCAAATGCTTTGCAAATAAAATACTACCCTTCTTCGCAATTGGGGATTTAAGGGATTCAATGGCAAATTATGTTGAAATTGGTTAAGGTTTAGATATAGCTTTCGTATGTACGACCAATTAGGCCTGGAAATAAGTATTCCAAATTTGATCGAAATCGGTTCAGATATTGCTATAGCTTCCATATATATTGATCATCCGATTTTTTTCTTTTTGTCCTCCGCAGCCGTAATATGCACTCTGTAACAAGGATATTTGGGGAAATATATCAAATACATCTCAGAAATACTTTTGCTAAATTTTATCGAGACCGGTTCAGATCTGCATATAGCTCCCATACATATATCTTCGTCCGCCATTTATTGTGCACCAAACGAGTAATATTAGCCCAAATGAATTGGAATTTGGCACATACAACCAAATTGAAACAAGTATGTAAAATTTGGTAAAAATCGGTTTAGATATAGCTATAGTTTCCATATATATTGTTCAGCCGATTTGTTATATTTGTTCTCCACAGTCGTAATATGCACTCCGTAACCACAATTTGCGGGGAAATATATCAAAATCAGCTTAGAAATACCTTTGCCACATTTTATCGAGATCGGTTCAGATTTGGATATAGTTCCCATATATATTTTTATCCGATTTCAAGTTAATTGGGACCGGATTTAAAAAGGCAGAAATGCCTCGGAAACTTCAGCAGAAATCAGAGATTCAGAGGAGGATATTCCTCTCATATATTAGTTAGTTCATTTATTAGTGAAGTTCTACTAAATATGTAAAGAAGTGTAGGGTAACATAAAGTCGGCCTCGCTCGAATTTAAGACTTTCCTTACTGGTTTAGATAATGACTTAGTTCACCGTTCGGTTCATTTACAGAAATAGCGGTTTTGTTCGGAACCGGTTAAACTAAAACACCTTAAATCGTTTAAATACCAAAACGTCGAACATTTCAATACCAGCAAACAAAAACGCGTTAATACACTTCGAGATGATGTAAACTTTGAAAATAAAAGAATCTGGTTTGAATATTAGGTTCACTTCCATTTTTGCCAGCGAAATTGGTTGGTAAAAAGTCTAAGTAGCTGTTATGAATTGCGAGCTTCAAATCTCAAATTAAAAAAAAAATCCGTTAAAAATGTGGCTAAAATCGCTAAAATGTCAAATATTTGGAGGTACTGCCTTATGAGTGTTAAAAATATAGTGAGCCAGTTTGCAGCCACAGAAGAAAGAACCCATTACAAACTTTTCATACCTTACCCATACCGTGAACCCATATAGGCAATGGCCTGTCACAGGAGCTAGAACACGTTAAAAACTTTTAAAAAATCTGTTAGAAAATCATTTTCAAAATACTAAATGTCAGGAGGGGGGCTATTGGAAAACGAGAACTCACGAACTAAACCTTCCTATTGAAAACAAGTAAAAAAGCAGTAAGTTCGGCCAGGCCGAACTTTGCATACCCTCCGCCATTTGGAACGAATTTAGAAATTATCAAAAAATAAAATCCTTAAAAAGTTCTGTTATAATTTTAAAGGCATTGTTTGTCATAAGCCATTACCATATTCAAATTCGAAACTTGAAATAAACGGTCAATAATGTAGCTAAAATAATTAAATTATCGTATATAGGGAGGTACCGTTATATCGGAGCTGTGCGAAGACCTGGGCCAGCCTTGACAATTTTCTGTCACAGGCTGTAGCACCCATTACGAACTTCAAATACAACATCCCAAACAATTTAGGCGAGTATTGTACCTAAAATCGTCAAAATACCGAATATAGGTTGGTACTGATATATGGGGCCTATACGAAGACCTGGACCTGCATAGACAATTTTCTGTCACAGACTGTAGTTCTTATTAGGAACTCTAAATACGTAAATTTGAAACAATTCTGGTGAATAATGACGCTAAAATCATCAAAATACCGAATATCGGGAGGTACGTGGACCTGCACAGACAATTTTCTGTCTCAGGCTGTAGTATCCATTACGAACTTCAAATACCAAATTTGAAACAATTTCGGTTAATAATGTCGCTAAAATCATCAAAATATCGAATATTGGGAGGTACCGTAACATAGGGGCTATACGAAGACCTGGACCTGCATGTGTTATTTTGTTTGACATAGGCTGTAGTTTCCATTAGAACTTTCAAATACGAAATTTGAAACAGTTCCGCTAAAATCATTAAAATACCTAATGTAGTGAGATATCCTTATGTGGGGGCTATACGAAAACCTGGACCAACATGGCCTACCTACTTAACCTGCTTACTGACAAAATGCAAATGTGTGCAAAATTTTAGCCGTATATCTCTATTCGTACATACATTGCTAAAAAAAACTTAGAATTCTAAGCTGATCAAGAGATAAAAAAAAAAAACTGCAGCAAAGTCTAATGCCATAATTTTTTAATTTCTTTTTTTAATTTTATTGAATGGATGCAAACAATTTCGGAAATAGCATCATTCGGCCAAGCGAAGCAACTCTTTAGCTCTTTTGAGTCTATTTTCTTTCTGTTGCGGTGTAAGTTCTTGCCCTTTTTGGAATTTCAATGGCTTTACCGCGAGCTCATTTTTCAATATCTGCCGAATGGAATATTGCGATATGTTCAGCTCACGAGCCATTTTTTGGCCACTGCGACGTGGGTTTCGATCCAGTCGCTCCTTTAATTTTCGAACCATTTCTGCTGATGTTGCTGTTTTCTTCGGTCCACTTCCTTGACGTCAGGCTACGCTACAAGTATCACGGTAACGAGCGATATTACGAGACACAGAAGATTTATTCACATTTAAATGCTGGAGTCCTCCAACGATAGCCACTTGTCGTTTTCCAGCCAAATATAAAGAAATCACATTATCACGCTTGAATTCCATCACGAATAACTTTTTTCTGGAAAAATCTCATCAAAATGCTTTTGTACGCTTGTAAACAATATAATGAACTGTCACTGGAATAATTGTAATAGCTGTCGGACGAGTGGCTTAGAAATGACAGCAGCCTGAAGTTGGTTGCATTTTTTCAGCTCACCCTGTATATGTTTCATCCGATATGTCCCTCACATGCGTAGTATGCACTCCACAAGAATGATATTTTGTACC
Organism: Musca domestica; assembly: GCF_030504385.1. NCBI lineage: Eukaryota > Metazoa > Arthropoda > Insecta > Diptera > Muscidae > Musca > Musca domestica. Next base: position 2,843,508 of record NW_026712344.1, on the reverse strand, counting down.
AAATTTTACCGAGATCGGTTCAGATTTGTATATACCTTGGACATACAGGGTTGCCCATATTCGACGGACCCGTAGGCAACATTCTTTGCGTCAATTGAATTTTGTACGGGAACAAATGCAAATCAATGCGAATAATCCGTTGTAAAGTGGATCGAGCCATGCCCAACTGCTGAGAACGGCGTTTTTGGGATGTTCTTGGGGACCTCTCAACACTGGCTCGTACGGCAGCGATATTCTCGGCCGATCGCCTTGGTCGACTTTTATATGGCCTCTTCGGATTAGAAAGAGCCTTACCAGTCGAAAATTTTTCGTATAAACGCTCAATGGTGTTCTTAGAAGGCTCACTTCTCACATTTTTTAATGTTTTAAAAGCACGTTGAGTTTTCACAATTGACTTCTTGTAAATTTCAACTATTTCAGAGCGCTCGCGTGGCGTTTATTGGTTCATGGTAAAAATCTGCTTGGACTGACGCTTCAAACGCGGTATGTCATTAAGCGATGTGACATCTCTGTCAAAAGTTATGGCGTTGCCAGATGGGTCCGTCGAATATGGGCAACCCTGTACATCTGCATCCAATTTTACGGTTTTTGTCCTGCATATATGTAATATCAGCCCAAAATTGATAGATTTATTCATCATATCATGCACTATTCAGAAATGTTATTTGGTTTCCTCCTCAACCGATTAAATTTTCATTCATCCATGAATATACTAATTGATTCATTCATTGCAAGTTTAGGAAGTATTCGCCGCTTTTTTTATTGTTTAATAAAAAAATGTCTGCAACATTTTCTCAGGTACCGTAGGCATTATGTTTGTTAATGAACATCAGCAACAACAGCAATCTAAGAAAACTTAAGAAAACATTTCAATCAATTAATGCATTTTTATGGACACAAACCTGACGCACCTTAACTTTTTACCCCTGAGCTTAAGAAGGCAGGTAGGCATTCCCAAAAAAAATTGTGTGGAAAGGTTATTAAAATACAATTTGAATTTTGTTATTGTTGTGGCATTTGCATTTTGAAGAAGTATCGGCAAGTGTTGATTTCCATTATTATTTTATAAGAAAAAAATCTCCGAGTCAAGCCAGCCACAGTTTGCCAACCGTCCCCGTCTACGTTCCACAATATTCAAGTAATAAATGTCATTAATGATAAACGATCCATGAATGCACAACTCGCAAAAGAGTGTGAAGTAGAAAAGCATAATTAAAAAACTCCCGCTATTTGTTTTGTTTTTCTTTATTCTTTCCGTATAGTTAGAGAATAATTAAACTTCACGCGGACTTTGTATGAAGTTGCATAAAGAATGAGAGCCCAACAACAACATTAACAACTTGCGCTGCATATTTTCTTGTTGCTGCCTTTTTGTATTTCGATTTTATAAAATTGTTGTTGTTTCTGAGGTAGTAGATTATTTCATGTGCATTGTTAAAGCTTTTTGTATTTGAACTTAAAGTTCATGTACAAAAGTTTTTAAAAGGCTGATTGTTAGTAACCTGCTCATGATCACAATGCAGAGCTTTGTTTAAAGTAAATTGCAAACGGAAAGCTTTCAATCCTCAACATGAATGTCTGAAGAAGAAGTAAACAAAAGCTTACTGTGTTGGAGTTATATCCAGGGCTGCCAACACAATCCCAAGGAAAATAATAAATTTTTCAGGAAAAAATCGAAATAATCGGCATTTGTATCATATAACTTTTTCCTATATATATATGTATATATATATATATATATATATATATATATATATATATATATATATATATATATATATATATATATATATATATATATATATATAAAGTTTCGATTATTATTTAAAGTTTCGAATTTGAATATGGTAATGGCTTATGACAAACAATGCCTTTAAAATTATATGAGAATTTTTTAAGGATTTTATTTTTGGAAAATTTCCAAATTCGTTCCAAATGGTGGAGTGTATTCTGCTTTTTACTTGTTTTCATTAGGAAGTTTTAGTTCGTGAGTTCTCGTTTTCCTATAGCCTCCCTCCTGACAATTAGTATTTTGAAAATGATTTTCTAACAGATTTTTTTTTAAGTTTTTAACGGGATCTAGCTCCTGTGACAGGGCATTGCCTACATGGGTTCAAGGTATGGGTACTTCGGTATGAAAAGTTTGTAATGGGTTCTTTCTTCTGTGGCTGAAAACTGGCTCACTATATTTTTAACACTCATAAGGCAGTACCTCCAAATATTTGGCATGTTGGCGATTTTAGCCACATTTTTAACGGATTTTTTTTTTTATTTGGGATTTGAAGCTCGCAATTCATAACAGCCACTTAGACTTTTTACTAACCGATTTCGCTGGCAAAAATGGAAGTGAACCTAATATTCAAACCAGATTCTTTTATTTTTAAAGTTTACTTCATCTTTGAGTATATTAACGCGTTTTTATTTGCTGGTATTGAAATGTTCGACGTTTTGATATTTAACCGATTTTAGGTGTTTTAGTTTAACGGGTTCTGAACCAAACCGCTATTTCTGTAAATGAACCGAACGGTGAACTAAGCCATTATCTAAACCAGTAAGGAAAGTCTTCAAGTCGGGCGAGGCCGACTTTATGTTACCCCACACTACTTTGCATATTTAGTAGAACTTCACATAACAATTAAATCATACTACCGACTATAATTATAATTTAAAGTCCAAAGGAACTAATATATGAGAGGAATATCCTCCTCTGAATCAATTTCTGCTGAAGTTTCCGCGGCATTTCTGCCTTTTTAAATCCGGGCACAATTAAATTGAAATCGGATAAAAATATATATGGGAGCTATATCCAAATCTGAACTCGATAAATGTGGCAAAGGTATTTCTAAGTTGTCTTTGATATATTTCCCCGCAAATCGTGTTTACGGAGTGCATATTACGGCTGTGGAGAACAAATATAACAATTCGGGTCAACAACATATATGGAAACTATAGCTATATCTGAACCGATTTTTACCAAATTTTACATACTTGTTTCAATTTGGTTGTATGTGCCAAATTCCATTCCATTTGGGCTAATATTACACGTTTGGTGCACAATAAAAGGCGGACGAAGATATATATGAGATTTATATGCAGATCTGAACAGGTCTCGATAAAATTTGGCAAAAGTATTTCTGAGATGTATTTTATATATTTCGCCAAATATCCTTGTTACAGAGTGCATATTACAGCTGCGGAGGACAAAACTAAATAATTGGATGATCAATATATATGGACGCTATAGCTATATCTGAACCGATTTCGATCAAATTTGGCATACTTATTTTCAGACTTAATTGGTCGTACATACGAAAGCTATATCCAAACCTTAACCAATTTCACTATAATTTAGCAAATTTTTGGTACCAAATTCCGTTAAACATTCCAAATTTGAAGACTGTATCTATAACCGATTAATGGATATGTGCATACAAAATCTAATTTTTTTAAAGATATCTCCTTGTATGCCTTATATATTTTGATATGCCTATTTTGTTTTGGAACCATATGCATTGTTTTTTTGCTACAGTAATACAATTATAGATTTTATAATAATACTATTGAAGAGCACGAGTTAGGTTTTTTTTCTCTACAATCTTGAACATTCCAATCCATCTTTCAATTTAAAAGGGAATTCTGCTTTGCCATTGAATACCATAAATCCACAATTGCGAAGAAGGGTAGAATTTTATTTGGCAACCCTCTTAAATTAAATCGTACCAATCAACAAAAAAGCTTTCCTTGGGTATTCTTTCAAAAAGTTTTTACAACTTCAAATCATGATCCTGAGCAGGCAGCGAATATTGGAATATGTATACATATGTGTGGCAAGAGAATTTTAAAACGTGTTTGGCAAAAGCTTTTATGAGTTTGTTTGAAATTTAAAGAAGTGTTTGACCATTCGGTGTTTATTTCTAAAAGACTAAATGCTAATAATTCACATAAGCATTTTTTTTACATTTCTAGCTTATATACAAATGTGAGAACACGATTCTACGTGGCTCATCTCTCGCCGCCGAAAGGGTTGTTCGCATCCCCTAATTGCGGAGCCAAACAAAAGTAGTCTATGAATCACAAAAGTGAAACAGAATGTCAAGTTAAATCTTTCGTATCTGCGACGTGTTCATACTTTGGTCGTAGGTATTAGATAAAAGTAAAGTTGCTGGAGAGAGGTCGTGGGTGGTCACTTTTTTACCCAACCACGATAAATAAAATAAGTTTATGTTAAATGGTACCTATTCCCCGAAAACCTAGATGGTCCGTTAAATTTTTTTTATACCCTCCACCATAGTATGGAGGGTATATTAAGTTTGTCATGTAATACCTCGAAATATACATTTTTGACCCCACAAAGTATATGTATATTCTTTATCAGCATAAAATTCTATGTCGATTTAACAATGTCCGTGCGTCAGTCCGTCTGTGGAAATAACTCTAGCTTCCGAACGAAATTAACAATTGATAACATTTTACTCAAATGTTTATTATGTTTGCAGGACTTTTGGTATTGAAAATGAGCAGTGTAGGTGCACGTCTTCGTATAGCCACGTATATAACGGCACCCCCCGAAGGAAGAAGGAAGAAAATTGTTTTTGGAGCTTTGAAGTGTAATATTTTTTAATGTTTTTCCCATGAAAAACTTAGACTTGAAAGTGAAAACATCGACTACAGGCAGTTATCTGTATATATATATATATATATATATATATATATATATATATATATAATATAATATAATAATATATAATAATGGTCTGATCTCTAAAATCTTTAAAACAGACTTTGTGTTGATGGAAATATTGAGATATACCAAGTCCGAATGGAATCGGATGTTAATTTCGCGTTTTATGAGATGTAGTCGGTATTTTATTGATTTTAGCGAATTTATTCACCGGAATTGTTTCACATTTAGTATTTGAAGTTGATAATGGATACTACAACCTAAGACAGAAAATTGTTTGTGCAATTTAACGTATTCGTATAGCCCCCATATAACGGTACCTCCCGATCTTTGGTACTTTGATGATTTTAGCGACATTATTCACCGGAATCGTTTCAAATTTGTTGTTTAAAGTTCGTAGTAGATACTACAGCCTATGTCAGAAAGTTTTCTATGCAGGTCCAGGTCTTCGTATAGGCCACATATATTAGTACTTCCCTATAGTAGGTATTTTGACGATTTTAGGTACAATACTCACCGAAATTGTTTGAGATGTCGTATTTGAAGTTCGTAATGGATGCTACAGGCTGCATCAGATAATTGTCTATGCAAGTCCAGGTTTCCGTATACCTCAGATATAACGGTACCTACCTGGGTACGGTATTTTGATGATTTTAGCTACATTCTTCACCGTTTATTTCAAGTTTCGAATTTGAATATGCTAATGGCTTATGGCAACAATGCCTACGTAGGTCTACGTCGTATAGACCCCAATATAACGGCTATATTCGGTATTTTTAAGATTTTAACAGAATTTTTAACGGATTTTTTTTGAAAATTTCCAAATTCGTTCAAAGGGTGGAGGGTATTCAAAGTTCAGCCCGGCCGAACTTATTGCTTTTTAACTTGTTTTATTTACGTATGGAAACCAAAATTTCTATTTTCCATTTGCCTTGCAATTAGAAGAAAAATAAGTTAGCTGAACAGGCTATATGTAGCTAAAATCTACGGATTCCGAGAAATCATAATCGGAAAATTTCCAAAAGTGGGGACCACACTTCTTGCCCCCTCTATTTAGGTTACTTTGCGATGTAAACTTGAAAAGGCCGATACACGTGTTTTCTTTTTTTCAACTCTACTTTCGTAATCTGCTGGATTTTTCCTGTAATTATTTTTTGGGTTGCAGAGTATTTGTATTACAGCTGAATTATTATTGATATACAAATACAAAATCAGAAATCATGTAATACACATATCCTTTTTCCCACTCCGCCCCCTTCCTCAGCAATGTGACCAAACATCAATCATAACTGCAACGATATCTACACATTAACACACAATAATCGTATAGAAGTTTTGTTCCAATATTGAGAAGAAGTTATATTAACATTAAGTGAATTGAATTATTCATAAACTATTCAAGGAGCACAACGAAAAGAAAGAAGGGGGGGGGGGAGTACGAAAGATAGAGTCAAGAATAATAAATATTCTATTCATACTTTGTGAGTACGCTTATGTTGTACAGAGTACACTTTGGGTATTCATTCATTCATCCACTTACCTAAAGTTGTTAGGTACTACTTATGTTTTATGTTTATTATGCGTTGAGCTGTGGTCTTATCATTTGCGTGGCTACAGAGGCGTGGCGAGAAGGGGGCTAATAGCACATACATACATTAACATCAAATAATAATAACAACAAATTAGTCTTTTTTTTTTGAATCTAAAGAACTTTTTAAAGGGGAATATAGATATATTCATGGATGGTATCAGCCACTCTCTGCCACGCCAATGCACTTTTCTTGCAATCATCACGTAGCTACTTATTATCGATGAATGCAGAATTTTCTTTTGTAAGAACTTTAGTTTGCACCCCTTCTTTAGTATTTTCCACAAAAATAGGGAAACTTACTTTGACAACTTTTTTATTTTGTTGACATAGTTTCGAAAGAGTTTCATTCTGGTTGCTCAATTGCTAGTTAATTTTATTAGTATTGACCCAGATATGGACGAGAGAGAGAAAGAGAGATATAGCAATATACGGCAATGGATAGTGTGAAGAGCAATGGTGAATCACAGGATTGCCTTTTTATACCCTCCACCATAATATGGAGGGTAAATTAAGTTTGTCATTCCGTTTGTAACACCTCGAAATATACATTTTAGACACCACAAAGTATATATATTCTTGATCAGCATACAATTCTATGTCGATTTAGCCATGTCCGTCCGTCTGTCCGTCTATCCGTCTGTGGAAATCACTCCAGCTTCCGAACGAAAGTAGGAAGTAGGTTGATAAAATTTTACTCAAATGTGTATTATGTCAGCAGGACTTTTGGTATTGAAAATGGGCCATGTAGATCCACGTCTTCGTATAGCCCCCATATAACGGTACCTCTCGATATGCGGTATTTTGATGAATTTAGCGATATTATTTACCGGAATTGTTTCAAATTAAGTATTTTAAGTTCGTAATAGATACTACAGCATAAAACAGAAAATGTAGGTCCACGTCTTCCTATAGCCCCCCCCCCCCCCCATATAACGGTACCTCCCGATATTGGGTATTTTGAAGATTTTAGAGACATTATTTGACGGAACTATTTCAAATTTGGTATTTGAATTTCGTAATGATTACTTCAGCCTATGACAGAAAATTGTCTGTGCAGGTCCACGTCTTCGTATAGCCGCCATATAACGGTACGCCCCGATATTCGGTATTTTGATGATTTTAGCGACATTATTTACCGGAATTATTTTAAATTTTGTATTAGACGTTCGTAATGGATACTACAGCCTATGTCAAAAAATTGTCTGTGCAGGTCCAGGTTTTGAAAATGGCCAAATTTCTACCAAAATGGTGGATGGTACTCAAAGTTCTGCCCGGACGAACTTACAGCTGTTTTACTTGTTTACAAAAACAACCTTAGAGATGGATTCTAAAGGAATAGGCGTATGATCAGAGGGAGTTTTTGCCAATTCCTACTAAAAGTCACTAATTTGAATTAAATATGGAATGGAATGGAAAGATCTAAAAGCTTGAATTTTAATATCAGAATCAAGGTGTACTAAATTTGGAAAATTTTGGTTTAGTGAGAACGGATGAAGCTGGAAATATGGATATTTGTATTGGGGTATCTATTGGTGGTAAGCTTGTGGTAAAGGGGGGGGGGGGGTCTTCGATAAGTGTACTACAAGTGGACGAAAAGTACTATATTTGGGACTATTTGATATTGGGTGAACAGATTGTGCGTAAAACTTGATATTTGGTATTAGGGTCGATCTTCATGTGTAGTCAGGCTTTAAATGTGTACTATAATTGTACGAAGAGTACTGAATGGTACTATATTTGGTGTTGCGTGAAGGGATAGAGATAAAATTCTAAAATATGATATTGAGATTACTATAGTATCTGTGTGTGTTAGATTTGGAGGTGGTTTGGAAATGCGTCCCATATTTCTACGAAAAGTACTAAATGGTACTAAATTATTTGTTGGATGAAGTGATACGGCTGAAATCCTCAAATTTTATACTGAGGTATCCAGATAAAGAGGTGGTTTTGGAAATGTGTACTATAATTGTACGAAAAGTACCAAGTAGTACTAAATTTGGAAATAAAAGATTTGAAATCCTAAAATTTGATATGAATGTCATTGTTGGTGTCTCTGGTTAAGAGAAGCTGCTGGTTTTGGATATGCGTACTATTATCGTACTAAATGGTGTTAAATTTGGTATTAGAGTTGGAGTCCCCAAATTTGATACCGAGATATCTCTTGGCATCTGGAATTGAAATAAGAAGGTGGTCTTGGAAATGTGTCCCACAATTGTACTGAACTGAATGGTACTATATTTGGTGTTGTTTGAAGGGATAAAGATAAAACTCAAAAATTAAAACTATGGTATCTGTGTGTGAAATTTGGCAGTGGTTTGGAAATGCGTACCCTATTTGTACGAAAAGTACTAAATGGTACTAAATTTATTGCTTCGTGAAGAGATAGGGCTGAAAGCCTCATATTTGATATTGGGGTTTTGAAAATTTGTGCTATAACTAAACGAATAGTACTATATTTGGTATAAGGTGAAGGAATGGAGCTGAAATTGTGAATTTTGATATGAATGTCACATTTGGTGTCTCTGGTTGTAATTTTGTAATGTGTAAATGGTACAAAATTTGGTATTGGGTGAAGGGACACAGATAAAATTCAGAAATTTGATATTTAGACGACTGATCTCATGTGTTTTTGAGATTTGGTAGTGATTTGGAAATGCGACCTATATTTGTACGAAAATTACTAAATGATACAAAATTTGTTATTGGCTTAAGATAAAGGGCTGGAATCCCAAATTTGATTTTGAGGTCTCTGTTAACATCTGTGATTGATATATGGAGATGGTTTCGGAAATGTGTACTATAAGTGCATGAAAAGTATTAAATAGTACTATATTTGGTACAATTTGGTATTGGGTGAGCAGATATAAATTATATCAGCCCTAAATTACTAAATAGTACTAAATTTGGTATTGGGTTAAGAGATAGGGCTGGAATCCCCAAATTTGATATTTGGTCTCTGTTAGTATCTTTGAATTGATTTATGGATGTGGTTTTGGAAATGTGTACTTTAACTGTATGAAAAGTACTAAATAGTACTAAATTTGGTATTGGGTGAAGGAATAGAGGTGAAATCCTGAAATTTGATATGGATTTCACTATTGGTGTCTGGGGTTATGGTTGAGGTTGTTTTGAAAATATGTACTAATGTTGTGGTCATTTGGTATTGGGTGAAGGGATAGAGATAAAACTTTGAAATTTGATATTTAGATTATCTGTGTTTCAGATTTGTTGGTGATTTGGAAATGCGTCCTATATTTGTACGAATAGTACTGAATAGTACTAAAATTTATTGGGTGAAGGGAGAGAGTTGAAATCTCGAAATTTGCGATTGGGTGTTGGTTTCTGGGATTGAGATATCTTGTTTCTTGAGAAATTCTTCTATATTTGTACGATAAGTACTAAGTAGTACTAAATTTGGTATGGGGTGAAGGGATAGGTCTGAAGTCCTCAAATTTCTCTTGGCATCTGGAATTGAGATATAGAGGGGGTTTTGGAAATTTAGTATTGAGGATTGACCTGGAATCCCGAAATTTGATATTGAGGTCTCTGTTGGCTTCTAGGGTTTACATATGGAGACGTTGACATAGTTTAGGACATTAAAATAAGATGTGGGTCTATTATGGCATGGTTTTATTTCTATCCTTCTCAGTAAACTTAAAAAAAGAGGAAAAGTTTTAACAATTTATAAAACCTTAAAAGTCTGAAGTTTTGATTAAATAAATTTGTCAAACAGAATGAATTGTGCATTTTGAGGACTAAAAAGGCCTCATAGGCTGAAGCATCCATTACGAATATCAAATACCAATTTGAAACAATTCTGGTGAATAATGTCGCTAAAATCGACAAAGTACCGAATATCGGGAGGTACCGTTATAGGGGGGCTTTACGAAGACGTGGACCTACACAGACAAGCTTAGGCTGTAGTATCCATTACGAACTTCAAATACCAAATTTGAATCAATTCTGGCAAATAAAGTCGCTAAAATCATCGAAATACCGAATATCGGGAGGTATCGTTATATGGGGGCTATACCAAAACGTAGACCTACTTGGCCCATTTTCAATACCAGAAGTTCTGCAGACATAATGTACATTTGTGTAAAATTTTATCAATCTACTTCATTTCGTTCGGAAGCTAGAGTGATTTCCACAGACGGACGGACATCGCTAAATCGACATAAGATTTTATGCTGATCAAGAATATAAATACTTTGAGGGGTCTAAAATGTATATTTCGAGGTATAACAAACGGAATGACAAATTGAATATACCCTCCATACTATGGTGGAAGGTATAAAAATATATAATAGTCAACCTCGTACGTTTGGATTTTTGTCCACTGAGATAACAGCTCACTTAAACGGATGTGGTTGACCTTAGCCCTTTCTTACTTTGTTTAGTAAGCTTATTATTAAAATATGACTTCTTTTTTTTCATTTTCCATCGCCTTCACTTTCCATAGAATTTTTCCTTACCTTTCATAACCAACGAACACACCTTTTCCCCACAAAGGTTACGATTTAAATCTAACATTTCTTCTGACTTACCATTTATAATTCTTGTCAGCTTGTTGCGGCGGGTCGACGATGGACTTAATAAACTCTCACGCCGATTATTGGCACTGGTGGTGATGCCAACCATGGCACCACCAACACCAATATTACCACTACTCCCAAGCCCAGCACCTGATGTCATGCCACAACTCCCTGCACCACCACCGCCACTGCCACCCATCATGCCTCCGCCCACACTCAGCTCATTGATATTCAATTGGGCACTTTGTGACGAAGCACTGCAATTGCTGTACAAACTGCTGGCCGAGGGACGCTTGCTGAAGGGTGCCACCACGGGTCGGGGTATTTCCAGCGATGGTCGTGGCGAATCGCTCCACACCACTTCGGCAAAGGAGTCAATGCTAGCGGAACGTTGTAGAGCACTGCTGTCCTTGCGCCTGCAACGAATGATATGGAAATTGAAAAAAAAATTCGAAATCGTAAGAAATCATATTCAGCGTAAGTAGTCTCAAGTTGAGATTGGAAATAGAAAACAGAAAAAAATAAATGTAATCATAGAGAGAATTGTGTAAATATTTATTTATTGACTGACTGAGTGGCTGCCTGGCTGCCTGGCTGAATGACTGATTTTGTGGTGATAGGCTGGTTTGTGTTAGGTGAGTAAATATTCGGTGTGGGTGTGGGGTGCTACTACTCTGCAATGCAAATGTTTTGATGGGGAAATTTACATTCACTGATTTGATTGTTACAAATGAAATAAATATTGTATTTTTTTTAATTCAAAGAGATTAAGTTAATTCGAAATTATGATATTTAAATGAAATTAAATCTAATTAATGGAATCTCAATAAAATAAGTATTAAAGGGAAATGACTTTAAAAATGTGGTAAAATTGATAACAACAAAGACCGAAGATCATTATTTCCCGTTTTTACATCTCCAAAATAGACAGAAATAATGCGATGAGAAAAATGTGAAGAAAATCGGATATTGATTTCCACTTCAGGGGAGTTATTATTATTTAAAATGTTGACTTCTTGTGTGGGGAGGTACAGCAAAGAATGGATCAATATTGTCTATATTCATCGTGATTTACGACCTTTGTATACCCGTTCACCATAAATTTAATTTGCCATTTCATTTGCCGCATTTCGAAATATTCGTCGGAGACGACAAAAAGGATACATATTCCTGATCATAATAAAATTATAAAACGATTTAGCGATGTCCGTCTGCTTGTTGAAATCAGGATAGAGTCAGGTTAATCCAATCTAGAGCTTTGAAATTTGGCACAGGGTGAGATGAAAAAACAGCTGCCACTTCTAAGCCACTCGTCCGACATCTATTAAAATTATTCCAGTGACAGCTGATTATATTGTTTACAAGCGTACAAAAGCATTTAGGTGAACATTTTCCAGAAAAAAAGTTGATCGTGATGGAATTCAAGCGTGATAGTGTGATTTCTTTATATTTGGCTGGGAAAACACAAGTGGCTATTGTTAGAGCACTCCAGCATTTACGTTACCGTGATACTGGTAGCCCGACGTCAAGGTAGTGGACGGAAGAAAATGGTTCGAAAAGTAAAAAAGCTACTTGATCAAAACCAACGTCGCAGTGGCCGAAAAAATGGCTCATGAGCTGAACATATCGCAGTATTCTATTCGGCAAATATTAAAAAATGAGCTCGGGCTAAGGTCATTGAAATTCCAAAAGAACTTACACCTCAAAAGAGCTAAAGAGTTGCTTCGCTTGGCCGGAAGTGGTGAACTGCCGAATTTGGTTTTCTCCGATGAGAAAACATTCGTTGTCCAGCAGTTTGTAAACAAACAAAATGATCGTGTTTACATGCCAAAGAGGTCAGTTGAAAATGTGCACCTTTGGTTGGCCACCAGAACTCAAGAGCCGGCCATGGTGATGGTATGGGCCGCCATAACAGCAGATGGTCGCTCTCCGCTTGTATTAATCGGCCGTGGCATCAGAATAAATGCTGAATATTATCGCGAAAATATTCTGGAGGGTGTATTAAGGCTTTGGGCAAAAATTTTGGCCGCAGACCTTGGGCCTTGGTCACACTCAGCACACGCCACCCAAGAATGGTTACAATATGAGGTTCCTCGCTTCATTTCCAGCGCACAATGGCCACCAAAATCTACGGATACCAATCCGTTGGACTATTGTGTCTGCAATATTTTGGAAAGCAAGGTTGGCACTGAAAAATACCACAGTGTCGAATACCTCAAACAAGCGCTTCGCCCGGAATGGGGCAAAATACCGTAGTGCAACATTCGGGCAGCGTGTGACGGTTTCATTGACCGTTTGAAGGCCATAGTTCGTGCTAAAGTTGACCAATTCTAAACTTATTCTAAAATTTTATGCTATTTCCGACATTTTCTGCTTTCATTCAAAGAAATTAAAAAAAAAAAGTGAAAATTATGTCTTTTGACTTTGTTGTATTTTTTCATCTCACCCTGTACATTTTAGACCCAACAATGTCCATCCATCTGTCCGTCTATCCGTCTGCAGAAATAACTCTAGCTTCCGAGCGAATGGAAGTAGGTTGATAGAATTTTACTCAAATGTATATTATGTCTGCAGGTCTTTTGGTATTGAAAATGGGCCATATAGCCCCCATATAATGGTACCTCCCTATTTTCGGTATTTTGGCAATTTATGCGACATTATTCACCGTAATTGTCTCAAATTTGGGATTTGAAGTTCGTAATTGATATTACAGCCTAAGAGAGAAAATTGTCTGTTCAGGTCCACGCCATCGTATAGACCCCAATATAACGTCACCTCCCGATATTCGGCATTTTGATGATTTCAGCGACACTATTCACTGGAATCGTTTCAAATTTGTCATTTGAAGTTCGCAATGGATACTACAAGCTATAAAGAAAATTGTCTGTGCATAAAACGGTATTAGGTATTTTGACGATTTTAACGATATTATGCACTGCAATTGTTTCGAATGTGGTATTTGAAGTTCGGAATGGATATTACAGCGTACGACAGAAAATTGTCTGTACAGGTCCACATTTTGGTATAGCCCCCATTAACGGTACATCCCGATATTCTGCATTTTGACGATTTTAGCGACACTATTCACCGGAATTGTTTTAAATTTGGTATTTTAATTTTGTAATGGATACTACAGCCTATGACAGAAAATTGTCTGTACAGGTCCACGTTTTGGTGTAGCACCCATATGACGGTGCCTCTCGATTTTCGGTATTTTCCTGATTGTAGCCACATTATTCAAAATAATTATTTCAAAGTTCGTATTGGAAGATCTTAGTGGATACTACAACCTCTGGCAAAAAATTTCGCATGCAGGTCCATGTCTTCGTATAGCCCCCATATGACGGTACGTCCCGATACTAGGTATTTTCATGATTTTAGCTACATTATTCACCAGAATTATTTCAAATTTCGTATTGGAAGTTGTTAGTGGGTACTACAACCTCTGGCAAAAAATTTCGCATGCAGGTCCATTTCTTCGTATATCACCCATATGACGGTACCTCCCGATACTAGGTATTTTCATGATTTTAGCTACATTATTCACGGGAACTGTTTCAAATTTCCTATTTGAAGTTCGTAAGGGGTACTACAGCCTATGAAAAAAAATTTCGTAAGCAATTCCACGTCTTTGTATAGTCCCGATATAACGATTTTCATTTAAGTGGTAGTTATCGGATTTTATTTTTAATTTTTTGTTTTTTAATTTTTCAAGTTCCTTCCAAATGGTGGAGGCGGTACCTTCCAAAAGAACTTCTTCTTCTTAACTTGTTAAAATATAAATTTCGTAGAAACGCATTGTGCCTTGTTGTAGAGTTTTTTCTGAGACTTATACTAAAATTTGGTGTAGATTATTATCTCCTTTGAGACTTTCTGTATAGAACGAAGTTCTATGTAATTTTTTTTTGAGTAAACTCGAAAAGTACCGGAGAAAAAAAAAAAAACATTACGAAATTAGGCAATATTTTAGTGTTTTAAGTGTTTCCTTTTTTTGGTGACTTATAGTGAAATTTTATGAAGAATAATTCGTTAGCAAAGGCTACAGTCGAGCGGGGCCGACCGTTGAATACCCTACAACACTATAATAAACGATACTTTTTATATGGGCGAGATACTCGAAAGAATTCCACAAGATATTGTGACAAATAATAAAAGAAAACCATCAGATTTCGTTCTCTAATTTTCGAATAATTGCAACTTAAACGAATTTGCTCATTTCCAATTTATTGGTAGATTATGTTTATAGGTCCCAAAGACCTAAAATCTCTCAGAAGTGGCAAAAAATTAACATTTATTATTGGTTTTTGACTGAAACGCATCTATATGAGATACAGACATTTGACTATATTCTTCCACGAAATCAGCGCTAACGAAATAGTCAGAAGTGCACCTTTCCTGTGTTTGTGAATTCTCCAAAAAGTCACTGGAATGGACATTTTCGTATTTTGTCTAAAAAAGTTGGCAAACTATTTCACACATTGAATATTTTTGGATGGCCATCCAAAACTGCTTGGCTTTTGTAATGTCCGGTAACCCCCATTCAAATGTGCGTGAGGATCGGGCGATAATTACGACCTGCTGACAATTTTGCAGTTTCTTTGTCCATTTCAACCCCTAAAGATATGGCGATCATCTCCAAAAAGAGTAGGCTTCTATTCTGACCCTCATCTTATCTCCATGCAAAATTTCATAAGGATCGGGCCATAAATGCGATCTGTATATGATATCCTGATATCCCAACTACTTAGTTTTGTTAGCTGTAGAAATATTACCAAATGTTTAATTCAAAATGAAAATATGCCAAAAATATGAGAAAATTTTACAAAATCAATATTTTCATCTTTAGAGAGATATTTTTATGCGATTTTTTTAGACGTTTTATGTTTCCTGCCAAGAGGCCATTCTGAATTAATGAAAACTGTCGAAATCAGTTCAGCCGTTCTCGACATATAAGAGATCTTTCAAGCTTATCTTCTTTGATAGACATATGTATCGCACATATTTTGCTATATATCCGTTTTGTTGGATGTTAACATCAATGTAAAGGTCAGAAGTAACCTTGTCATGGTTTCGTGATTTCGCCGGGATTTAAAATATTCGCGGTTTAATGAAAAATATTGAATTTTTTCAACACAAAATATATGGTCTATTTTACCCGCTAAATATTATCCGATGACCACCCAACTTGGTAGGCTTCTTCCCCGACCTAAACTCTAGCTACATGCGAAATTCCGCGTCGATTGGTCTATTATTGCGATCAGTATAGCTACTGCAAAATCCGACATTTTTTCAGTATTTGGTCCATTTCAACCCCTAAACATTTGGCGATCATCTCCAAAAGAAATAGGGTTCTATTCTGGTCCAAGCCCCACCTACATTCGTGAAGATCGGGCCATAATTGCGACCTGTAGAGTGATTGCAAATTAACATGGACAGATGGACAGACGGACGGACATAGCTAGATCGACTCAGCTCGGCGAGATAGGAAGATCCATATATACTTTCCTATGTGGGAAATCAATATTTCGTGGTGTTACATAATTTTTGGCAAAATCAAACTTATAATACCCCCAACACAAAGTGTTGTAGGGTATAAAAAGGACCAAATCCTTTAAACTTTCTAAGTTCTGATACATGTTTATTCTATCTTTAGCTGAACTTACATAATCTACAGCGTTTCTCTTTTTGTTATTAAAAAAAAATCTTTGTTGCACAGTGTAATAATATGCATGGTGTTCATAATACATATTGGAAAAGTAGACAAAGGATTTGTGTACCTCAATAGAGGAGATCCTGTAATTCTCCTATATACCCCATTTTTTCATTCCATTATTGAGTGCCTTGTAATAACACAAAACTGCCATAAAATATGGCTGGACAGGTGAACATGCCTTTAAACGAAATATTAACATCCTTTCAAAAAAAAAAAAAGTACAAACAGGCAAGCTGACATGCTCTAAAAAGTGCGTGTTATTCGTTAAAGTGCATTCAAACCATAAAATGAACACACAAGTCCAAACACACAAACGAGAATCTAATATTCAAAATTCCTCTGCATTACCTTTCATTTCTTGAAAAAAGTCTAACATTAAACCTACAAGGAACTCCCCAAGAGATTATCTTCTTCTTTTGAAATAGTTTCTTTTGTCGGTTTTGTATTTTGCATAAGGCAACGAAGACATTGGAGTGAAGACGACAAACCACCAACACCATTCATTGCAGAGACACTGAAACTCTAGCAGCTGTTTAGTTCGACTGCGGTTATGGCATGTGCCGTCCGCCACTGCAGCCGTTTGGAAAGATGTTGGTGGTGGCTGTATTTTTTGTGGTGTGTGTATATCTAAGACGGCAATGGTGACGACGACAGGTGAGTGAGTGAGCATGACACTGGAACAACACCTGTCATAGTCAACGACACGGTTATTGTTCAACACGGAACAATAACCCACTGGTGGTGGTAGGTCAGGAGTTTTTGTTTCGGTGAAGGAGGAATATGAACACATACACCCATATGAACGCATGGAGTGGGTATGTGAGAAACAGCTCGTATCCACTCCACTTTAACCGACAAGAATAATATTTGAAGAGAGTAAACAAATTAAAGAAATATTATTCTTAAAATAAAATATTTTCTCCGGGGGTTTTTATACCCTACAACACTATGTTTTGGGGGTATTATAAGTTTGATTGGGCCAAAAATTATGTAACACCTCGAAATATTGATTTCCCACATAGGAAAGTATATATGGATCTTCCTATCTCGCCGACCTGAGTCGATCTAGCTATGTATGTCCGTCCGTCCGTCTGTCCGTCTGTCCATGTAAATTTGTAATCACGCTACAGGTCGCAATTATGTCCCGATCTTCACGAAAATTTGGAATGGAGGTGGGGGTAGGGTCAGAATAGAACCCTATTTCTTTTGGAGATGATCGCCAAATGTTTAGGGGTTGAAATGGACCAAATACTAAAAAAATGTCGGATTTTGCAGTAGCTATGCAGGTCGCAATTATAGACCAATCGACGCGGAATTTCGCATGTAGCTAGAGTTTAGGGCGGGGAAGAATTTGGGTGGTCATCGGATAAAATTTAGCGGGTAAAATAAACCATATATTTTTTGTTGAAAAAAATCAAAATTATTCATTAAACCGTGAATATTTAAAATCCCGGCGAAATCACAAAGCCATAACAAGGTTACTTCTGACCTTTACATTGATGTTATTATCCAACAAATCGGATATATAGCAAAATATGTGCGATATATATGTCTATCAAAGGAGATATGCTTGAAAGATCTCTTATATGTCGAGAACGGCTGAACTGATTTCGACAGTTCTCATTAATTCAGAATGGCCTCTTGGCAGGAAAGAAAAAACCTCTAAAAAATTCGCATAAAAATATCTCTATGAAGATGAAAATATTGATTTTGTAACATTTTCTCATATTTTTTCAATTTTGTCATATTTTCATTTTGAATTAAACATTTGGTAATATTTCTACAGCTAACAAAACTAAGTAGTTAGGATATCAGGATATTATATACAGATCACATTTATAGCCCGATCCTTACGAAATTTTGCATGGGGATAATATGAGGGTCAGAATAGAAACCTACTCTTTTTGGAGATGATCGCCAAATGTTTAGGGGTTGAAATGGACCAAAAAAACTGCAAAATTGTCAGGAGGTCATAATTATCGCCCGAACCTCACGCACATTTGAATGAGCGTTACCGGACATTGCAAAAGCCAAGCAGTTTTGGATGGCCATCCAAAAACATTTAATGTGTGAAATAGTTTGCCAACTTTTGTAGACAAAATACGAAAATGTCCATTCCAGTGACTTTTAGAGAATTCACAAATACAGGAAAGACGCACTTCTGACTATTTCGTTAAGGCTGATTTCGTTGAAGAATATAGTCAAATGTCTGTATCTCATATAGATGCGTTTCAGTCAAAAACCAATAATAAATGTTAATCTTTTGTCACTTCTGAGAGATTATAGGTCTTTGGGAAATATTGGTTCCAGATCTAGGAAGACCATTTACGTGCAACATCTACCAATAAATTGGAAATGAGCAAATTCGTTTAAGTTGCTATTATTCGAAAATTAGAGAACGAAACCTGATGGTTTTCTTTTATTATTTGTCACAATATCTTGTGGAATTCTTTCGAGTATCTCGCCTATATAAACTGTATCGTTTAATATAGTGTTGTAGGGTATTCAACGGTCGGTCCCGATCGACTGTAGCCTTTGCTTACTTGTTTTTTCTTGGATAAGAAAAAATAGTTTTGTTGTATTTTTGTCTATTAATTTTTGTCTCGAAAAATAAAAAGCAGCCCTTTTACTACCCTCCACTGTTATATGGAGACTATACGAAGATGTGGATCTGCTTACAACATTTTTTTTCTAGGCTGTAGTACCTATTACCAACTTCAAATACCAAATTTGAAATAATTCCGCTGAATAATGTCGCTAAAATCATCAAAATACCGAATATCGGGATGTACTGTTATATGGCGAATATACGAAAACATACGAATTTTCTTGTCATTACGAACTCTAAATACGAAATTTGAATAATGTCGCACAAATCATAAAAAATACCGAGTATCGGGGGGTACCGTCATATGGGGGCTATACGAAGACGTGGACCTACATACAAAATTTTTTGTCATAAGTTGTAGTAACCATTACGAACTCTAAATACGAAATTTGAAATAATTCCGGTAAATACTGTCGCTAAAATCATAAAAATATCGAATATCGGGACGTACCGTTATATGGGGGCTATACGAAAAACGTTAATCTAACAACATGTACCATCAAAAAATACCCTCAAGTTTGGTATTAAAAAACGCCACACTATGGTACGGGATCTTTGTGCATTTGTATGTAACATGCTAAAGGAAACGAGAAAAGTCTATAGCTCCTTTTGATGATGTCCATAGAACCACATTCTCCATTGATTTGGGCATGTCCGACCGTCCGTCCGTCTGCCTTTTTATACCCTCCACCATAGTATGGAGGGTATATTAAGTTTGTCATTCCGTTTGTAACACCTCGAAATATACATTTTAGACCCCACAAAGTATATATATTCTTGATCAGCATAAAATTCTATGTCGATTTATCAATGTCCGTCCGTCTGTCCGTCTGTGGAAATCACTCTAGCTTCCGAACGAAATGAAGTAGGTTGATAAAATTTTACTGCAGGACTTTTGGTATTGAAAATGGGCCATGTAGGTCCAGGTCTTCGTATAGCCCCCATATAACGGTACCTCCCGATATGCGGTATTTTGATGATTCTAGCTACATTTGTTACTGGAATTGTTTCAAAATTAATATTTAAAGTTCATAATAGATGCTACGGCTTAAGACAGAAAATGGGATATGTAGGTCCATGTCTTCGTATAGCCCCCATATAACGGTACCTCCCGATATTCGGTATTTTGATGATTTTAGCGACATTATTTACCGGAATTGTTTCAAATTTGGTATTTGAAGTTTTTAATAGATACTACAGCATAAAACAGAAAATGGGTCATGTAGGTCCACGTCTTCGTATAGCCCCCATATAACGGTACCTCCCGATATTCGGTATTTTGATGATTTTTGCGGCATTATTAACCGGAATTGTTTCACATTTTGCATTTGAAGTTCATAATGGATGCTACAGCCTATCACAGAAAGTTGTCTGTGCAGGTCCACGCCTTCATATAGCCCCCATATAACGGTACCCCCCGATATTCGGTATTTTGATGATTTTAGCGACATTATTTACCGGAATTGTTTCAAATTTAGCATTTAAAGTTCGTGAAGTTCGATATTACAGCCAATGACAGAAAATTGCCTGTGCATTATAAACAGATTTTTTTTTTCAAGTTTCGCATTTGAATATTGTAATAGCTTGTGACAAAAGTTGCCTATGCAGGTCCACATCATCGTATAGACTCTAATATACGGCTACATTAGGTATTTTCAAGAATTTAACAGTTTTTTAAGGGATTTTATTTTTTTTTTGAAAATTGTTAAATTTGTACCAAATGGTGGAGGGTATTCAAAGTTCGGCCCGGCCGAACTTACAGCTTTTTTACTTGTTTTTACTTTTTTTGAAAGAAAGCAAAAATGTCGGAAATAGCATAAAATCTCAGAATAAGTTTAGATTTATTCCAATTGGTCACCTTTGGCACGAATTATGGCCTTCATAACCGTCGCAGGCCTAACCGTCACACGCTGCCCGAATGTTGCTCTGCGGTATTTTGGCCCATTCCTGGCGAAGCGTTTGCTTGAGGTGATCGACACTTTGGTATTTTTTAGTGGCAACCTTGCTTTCCAAAATACTGCAGAAACAAATAGTCCAACGAATTGGTATCCGGAGATATTGGTGGCCATTGTGCGCTGGAAATGAAGCAAGCAACTTCATTTTGTAACCATTCTTGAGTGGCGCGTTCTGAGTGTGACCAAGGCCCAAGGTCTGTGGCCAAAATTTTTGCGTGCCCAAGGCTTTAATATACCCTCCAGAATATTTTCGCGATAATATTCGGCATTTATTCTGATCCCGCGGTCGATTAATACGAGCGGAGAGCAACCATCGGTTGTTATGGCGGCCCACACCATCACAATGATCGGCGCTTGAGTTCTGTTGGCCAACCGAGGGTGCACATTTTCAGCTGACCCCTTTGGCAAGTGAACACGATCATTTTGTTTTATTTACAAACTGCTGAACAATGAATGTTTTCTCATCGGAGAGAACCAAATTCGGCAGTTCACCACTTTGGGCCATGCGAAGCAACTCTTTTGAGTCAATTATCTTTCGGTTGCGGTGTAAGTTCTTGCACTTGTTGGAATTTCAATGGCTTTACCCCGAGCTCATTTTTCAATATTTGCCGAATGGAATATTGCGATATGTTCAGATCACGAGCCATTTTTCGGCCACTGAGACGCGGGTTTCGATCAAGTCGCTTCTTTAATTTTCGAACCATTTCTGCTGATGTTGCTGTTTTCTTTCGTCCACTTCCTTGACGTCGGGCCACGCTACCAGTATCACTGTAACGAGCGATGGTGCGATACACAAACGATTTATTCACATTTAAATGCTGGAGTGCTCTAATGATAGCAACTTATGGTTTTCCAGCCAAATATTTAGAAATGCTTTTGTACGCTTGTAAAAAATATAAGGAGCTGTAACTGGAATACTTTTAACAGCTGTCGGACGAGTGGCTTAGAAATGACAGCAGTCTGAATTTGGTTGCAGTTTTTTTGATCTCACCCTGTACTTGTATGGAAAGTAGACGATACAGTCCAAATATGGCACGCTGTACATTTATTTCAGACTTAAGTCAGATACGAATTGGACAATATTGCCCAACTGCTTCGAAACCTCTCCCATAAAGGGTCGACATTTTGGAATAATCATAACTCAAGGCTAGGGGTCTCCATCTGTCGAAAAAACCGGCTGATACTTTTAAAGTTGTTTTTAGTACATTTTAGTACTTTTCGTACCCTTTTAGTATGAGTTTCCAAAAACTAATACCTATCACATGCCTACGTATCAAGACTTGTGCCACCTTGTGCAAAATTGCAAAATTATTGCTTCAGACGCGTTGTCCGGGCGTTGATTCTAGGTCAGTCAGACAGTTATTTCAATATTCGTTTATACATCAAGAGATAAATTTATGGGATCTCTGGGTGACATTTCAATGCGTTTTAGGGTGAAGGGCAAAAAAATATTAGAAGCTCCTATGTTTGTATAAATTGAACTATGTTCTTATGTTTTGGAATTTTTTTTAAAGATTTCAATCAACAATCTAATGACAAAAAAATTAATTCGCCTGTGATGTTCAGTAAAGGATCATTACTCCTTTGTACCCCTCTCTAAAACTAGATTTCTAAAAATAGATCACAAATTACCCTTCAAAAAATCATAACAAAAGAGAAATAAGTTGCGACATTAAAAGTTTAGTGGACGTAGTCTTTGTTCGTTCATTCCACCCCGTTCATGATGAGGTATTTTTGTTCTATTTTTAGAATAACAGATCCTTTTTATATGAAACCGGTTTTCCCCAAATAAAATATCCCTGGCGATCATCCCTTCACATTAGGTTAAATCATTGGCCAAAACTATTTCATATAATTCTCGTTTGCAATTTCCAAATACGATTCGAATAAATGAAACTTGCAAAAGCCCTATCATCGGCGGTTCGAAAGCCTCTTCACGAAAGGGTTGCTCGCATCCCCTTAAAATTGTGATTAACAAATTCCTACACACAATTGGGAGTAATCGAACACCAATTGCTGTTGTGTTGGTTTCAAAATCCATTCTCCATTTCCAACCCCAAAAAAACACACATCTACACTAAATACACACACCCAAACACACACGCAAAAGGTCTTTACGACACAAATGAGAACCGCGCGAACACAAAAAATAATAAAACCAAAATTCTTCACACTTTCCTTCCAAAAACAAAACAAAACACTCACAAAAATTCATAAACATTCATTGCAAACACTTCAAACTCCTTTCCAAAACACTCTCAAACTTAACTGGCAAAAGTTGAAAATTCTCAAACTACCATGTCTCTCTCTCTCTACCTCCTTCTCAGAACTTTCATAACTTTCATGACTTTCATCTTCAGAATTCCGAAACAAAATTTCATCAAATTCGAAAAACAAAAAAACGGAAAACCAAATTAACGAACCAAATTGTGCGCCTTAATTGAATGAAAACGGTCAAAAAAACTTAGGCAAAATTAACAATTTCAAAATCTTCCAAGAGGCTTGAGAAAACGAGTGATCGCCATTTTTTTCTTTTGAAAATATTTAAATTAAATTAGAATCAGAAAATGACAGTTTTTCATAGAAATTTGATAAACAATTCAAACGTGGATATGGAAAATGAAATGTACCAAAAAGTACAAATAAGTTACTTTCTGGACTAAAAATAAATGGAGATGGGCGAAGGGGATTTTCAAAACATTTCATGTATTTGATTCCAGGACGAATTCGTCCTAATGTGCCAAAATATATCCTATTTGCGTGTCGAAGGAAACATATATAGGGTGAGATGAAAAAACTGCAACAAACTTCAAACTGCTGAAGTCTTTTCTACCCACTCGTCCGACAGCTGTTAAAATTATTCCAGTGACAGCTCATTATATTTTTTTACAGGAGTACAAAATCATTTTGGTGAGAATTTTCTAGAAAAAAATTATTCGTGATGGAATTCAAGCGTGATTTCTTTATATTTTTTGCTGGAACACCGCAAGTTGCTATCTTTGGAGCACTCCAGCATTTAAATGTGTATAAATCTTTTGTGTCTCGTACCATCGCTCGTTACCGTGATGCTGGTAGCGTAGCCCGACGTTAAGGAAGTGGACGAAAGAAAACAACAACATCAGCAGAAATGGTTCGAAAAGTAAAGAAGCGACTTGATCGAAACCCGCGTCGAAGTGGCCGAAAAATGGCTTGTGAGCTGAACATATCGCAATATTCCATTCGGCAAATATTGAAAAATGAGCTCGGGGTAAAGCCATTGAAATTCCGAAAAGTTCAAGAACTTACACCGCAACAGAAAGAAAATATACTCAAAAGTGGTGAATTGTCGAATTTGGTTTTCTCCGATGAGAAAACATTCGTTATTCGCAGTTTGTAAACAAACAAAATGATCGTCTTTACTTGCCAAAGAGGTCAGCTGAAAATGTGCACCTTCGGTTGGCCAACAGAACTCAAGCGTCGGCCATGGTAATAGTGCGGGCCGCCATAACAGCCGAGGGTCGCTCTCCGCTCTTATTTATCACCCGTGGCATCAGAATAAATGACGAATATTATAGCGAAAATATTCTGGAGGGTGTATTAAAGCCTTGGATACGCAAACATTTTGGCCGCAGACCTTGGAAATTCCAACAGGACTCAGCACGCGCCACCAAAGAATGGGTACAAAATGAGGTTCCTGGCTTCATTTCCAGCTCACAATGGCCACCAAAATCTACGGATACCAATCCGTTGGACTATTGTGTCTGGAGTATTTTGGAAAGCAAGGTTGGCACTAAAAAATACAAAAGTGTCGATAACCTCAAGCAAGCGCTTCGCCGGGAATGGTCCAAAATACCGCAGAGCAACATTCGGGCAGCGTGTGACGGTTATGAAGGCCATAATTCGTGCTAAAGGTGACCAATTCGAACAAATCAAAACTTATTCTAAAATTTGATGCCATTTCCGAAATTGTTTGCTTTCATTCAATAACATTTAAAAAAACATGTAAAAATGATGGCATTTGACTTTGTTTTAGTTTTTTATCTCACCCTATAGATGTCACTGTGAGTGTGTGTGGTTGAGAGAATTTCATATTTCGGAAAGAAAACTTATAATTAAGAAAGTATATCCAGAAGAAGAAGACACACGTATCGGCGTTTTTAAAGTTTGCATCGAACAAGTTAAAAAGCAGTAAGTTCGGTAGGGCCGAACTTTTATTACCCTCCACCATTTGCAACGAATTTGGGAAATTTTAAAAAATAAAATTCTTAAAAAATTCTGTTAAAATTTTAAAAATACCGAATATAGCCGTTATATTGGGGTCTATACGACGTGGACATACATAGGCATTGTTTGTCATAAGCCATTACCATATTCAAATTCGAAACTTGAAATAAACGGTGAATAATGTAGCTAAAATCATCAAAATATCGTATATAAGGAGGTGCCGTTAAATTGGAGCTGTGCGAAGACCTGGACCAGCATAGACAATTTTCTGTCACAGGCTGTAGCATCTATTAAGAACTTCAAATACCACATCTCAAACAATTTCGGTGGGTATTGTACCTAAAATCGTCAAAATACCGAATATAGGGAGGTACTGATATATGGGGCCTATACGAAGACCTGGACCCGCACAGACAATTTTCTGTCATAGACTGTAGTTCCCATAACGAACTTCAAATACCAATATTGAAACAATTCCGGTGAATAATGTCGCTAAAATCATCAAAATACCGAATATAGGGAGGTACCGTTATATGGGGGCTATATGAAAACATGGACCTACATGGCCCATTTACGAACTTAACCTGCCTACTGGAAAAATAAACATGTGTGCAAAATTTTAGCCATCTATCTCAATATTCTCATTCGAAAGATAGCGTGATTACAACAGACAGACAGACGGACAGGCGGACAGACAGACGGACAGACAGACGGACATCGCTAAATCGACTTAGAATTTTACGCTGATCAAGAATATATATACTTTGTTGGGTCTGATATGAGTATTTCGAGGAGTTACAAACGGAATGACAAAGTTAATATACCTCCATAGTATGGTGGAGGGTATAAAAATAACAAAAGTTGAGGGGGCAATTGCCTCCCTCTTTCACACTTTTGGAAATTTTCAGATTAAGACTCCTCGAAATCCGTGCATTGAAGGAATATTTTGGTCGAACATTTAATCCCATAAGTGAGTTGCCAAAGGGGTCTTTTTGGTTGTTTTTTTTTTTTAAATATAGTTAAAACGCCCTTCAAATGGTAGCTTAGCAAGTCCAAACTATTTATCATAAAATGCTATTATAGCTCCTAGAAGACGTAAAAAGTGTAAATCTTACCTAAATGCCAGAAAAACTTTCTTATTCAGTCTTGATTGTGGAAATTTCCATGTGGATATGATAAAACTCGTTTGTAGGTTAGAACTCCAAAGGAATTACGAGATCGGTTGAACCCTAAAATATGTTTTTAATACATATCAATACCTAGCGTTAAGGTAAAATATAGAATTTTGACTTGATAAGATCCAAGTAAAAGGCGTTGCTAACTATATTTTGGAAAAAAGGACCAACAATTTATTTTTTGCAAAAATATGTTCCCATTTCAGTTTGTTATTTTTCATGAAAGAATTTATTGATTTTTCTACATTTCCTTCCTAAGTTGACCACATCCACCGCATAACCACCTAATACCGTGACGTCCTTCAATATTTAAATTTTGTCAACACCTTCCCTCTCCCGCAGAAAACTTTTCATACACTTTGGTTTAATGTAGACCAATTTGAACTATGACAATGTCAAATCAAAATCTCATTCATCACTTTTGATTAACGAGAGAGAGACAGAGCGAGAGAGCATTCAGCTTTGTTGTTGCTATTTAGGAGTCACATTGCGATGTGATGTGTTGCGCTGCGTTGAGCTGGCTGAATTTCCTGTTGTCGCCGACAGTCTCAATATTTGTCACTCAGATTGACGGTGACATCTGTCAGCGGGTTTTCTTGCATATTTTGTTTCTTGCCGCGTTTTTGCTGCTTTTTTTGTTCAAATGTCATAATGTCATTTGCAGTTAACATCACGGGCATCCAAGAATTCATGGCGAGTCGTCATGACAATGAAAATTTCACACAAAAGGATATGCTATTTAATTTTTCAAATTTTATTTGACTTTTACTACTTGGTGGCAGGCAGACGAGTGATAGGAATTATTGGAGAGTTATTGTTAAAATGGTATCAGGATACAAAAAAGATACTTGATTTACTTGGATGTGGGTATTTTTATTGGTTCGTTTTCGACACGTTTTAATCAAAATGTCAAAAGATAACATTTTTCTTAACACTTGTATCTAATTCGGTATCAAAATATGGTTTCTTCACCATATTTCGAGATTAATAATAATCAAGTGTTACGATAACTAACTGATGAGAAAAAAAATATTTTGTATTTTATACATTTTTAAATTGGGTATATTTTTTATATTTTAAATTTTGGAATTGATATCATAATAGACGTTTGGTGGTAAAACTGCCCTATTTTTAGAATCTCCAACTAAAATGATTTTAAAAGTTACCAAGTTCGAAATTTGAAATGAGAGTCACTAATGGAATGCAGGATAGATGTACCAAATGATTTTTTTGAATTCTAAAAATTTTTTAATGTATTACTAAACTTCTAAAACGATACCATTTGTTATTATGTGAAAAAATAGAGCCAATAACTTGAAACTTGGTATGAGAATCCAGGTTGGAAAGTAAGTTTGATGTATGAAAGTGGTTTCTGAAATGTGTACTGATAGTGTGATTTCTTTATATTTGGCTGGAAACCCCAAAGTGGCTATCGTTAGAACACTCCAGAATTTAAATGTGAATACTTTTTTTTATCTCGTACCATCCCTTGTTACCGTGATCCTGGTAGCGTAGCCCGGCGTCAAGGAAATGGACGGAAAAAATAGCAACATCAGCATAAATGGTTCGAAAAGTAAAAAAGCGACTTGATCGAAGCCCGCGTCGCAGTGGCCGAAAAATGGCTCATGAGCTGCAATATTCCATTCGGCAAATATGGAAAAATGAGCTCGCAGTGGCTGAAAAATGGCTCGTGTGCTGAACATATCGCAATATTCCATTTGGCAAATATTGAAATTAAATGAGCTCGGGGTAAAGCCATTGAAATTCCAAAAAGTGCAAGAACTTACACCGCAACAGAAACAAAATAGACTCAAAAGAGCTAAAGAGTTGCTTCGCTTGACCGAAAGTGGTGAACTGCCGAATTTGGTGTTCTCCGATGAGAAAACATTCGTTCTCCAGCTGTTTGTAAACAAAGAAAATGACCGTGTTTACTTGCCAAAGAGATCAGCTGAAAATGTGCACCTTCCGTTGGCCACCAGAACTCAAGCGCCGGTCAAGGGGCCGCCATAACAGCTCATGTGGGCCGCCATAACAGCCGATGTCGACCGTGGCATCAGAATAAATGCTGAATATTACCGCGAAAATATTCTGGAGGGTGTATTAAAGACTTGGGCACGCAAACATTTTGGCCGCAGACTTTGGACATTCCAACAGGACACAGAACCATCGCACTCATCGCTTCAATTCCAGTGCACAGTGGCCACCAAAATCTCCGGATACCAAGCCGTTGGATTATTGTTTCTGGAGGATTTTGGAAAACAAGGTTGACACTAAAAAATACATAAGTGTCGATCACCTCAAGCAAGCGCTTCGCCGGGATTGGGCCAAAATACCGCACAGCAACATTCGGGCAGCGTTTGACGGTTTCATTGGCCGTTTGAAGGACATAATTCGTGCCAAAGGTGACCAATTCGAAAAAATCTAAACTTATTGTAAAATTTGATGCTACTTCAGACATTTTTTGCTTTCATTTAACAAAATTAAAAAAAATGTAAAAATTATGGCGTATGACTTTGTTGCAGTTTTTTTATTTCACACTGTATACTACAAGTGTACGAAAAGTACTTATGGGGGCTATACCAAAACGTGGTCCTACATGGCCCATTTTCAATACAAAAATTCCTGCAGACATAATATACATTTGAGTAAAATTTACTAATCTACTTCATTTCGTTCGGAAGCTAGAATGATTTTCACAGACGGACGAAAATCGCTAAATCGACTGATCAAAAATATATATAATTTGTGCGGTCTAAAATGTATATTTCGAAGTGTTACAAATGGAATGACAAACTTAATATACTCCATACTATGGTGGAGGGTATAAAAATAAGTTCCACAAGTTAGCACAACCCAGCACAACTGTTAATTTTTCCAAATTCTTAAGATGAAATTTTGCCACACTTTCAGAATTATATTTTTTTCGAATGTAGTAAGAGATATAGAAAAAATTCGATATTTCATTCGATATTCGTTCGTAAATTTCCTACAAAATCAATACGAGATAATTTCTTATTCCCCATGAACAAAATCTAAAATTAGCAGCCTTTCCGATTGCAATCTGAGATGTTGTAATCCATAACTTGGTTTCTTATCACATTTAGCTACTGATTTCATTTAAATTGTTGACACACTCCTGTGGCAATAATACACGGAAACCCATGGACCACAATCCATTTTCAATTTACATGCCATCCCACACTAACACACATGCAAAGTGAAACCACAACCTTTAAGCTCGCCATCAAAACAGGAGAATATCTTTGAAAAATCCTAGGGAAATTTTATTATGTTTCTACTGAATTTTCAACCGAAGTCTCATTATTCTTGTCCAAACACGTTCCAAATGACTATGTTGTTGTATTTATGTTTGTATGGGTTGTCTTTAAATTTACGACAACACTAATACTTTTCGACTGTGGTTTCACAAAACAGCACACGATGACGTGCTCGAAGCGTTCTGGTGTGGCATAAATGCCGGTCCTATCATTTAAAATCCTGGTGTATTTAGATAAACTGCTGTTGGCGCCCAAGCAGACACACAGAGGGACACACACCTAGAATGATGTTAGTGGGACATACGCACACACAGCAACGGAGACTTGATGACAAACTGCCTCAATGGCTTCTTAACAGCAGACTGTCGGTTGGGCGGTTAGTTGGTTATTTCAACCTCATTTAATTTCAAACATTCTGGTATATTTTCACAATGTCTTTTCTGACTTGCCCTAGGTTCTCCGGCTGGGAATTAACATTTGCAGATGATGATGATGAGGAGGAAACAACAGCACTTCCACGCTGTGGCAGTTTTGCCACATATGTTACATGTGCTGTGAAAAATTGTCATTTCCTAGCAATTCGTTAGATTTTCCATAGAGTTCTTTGTTTTCATTATGGGTTGAAGCGTTTTTTGGCTTACGGAGATTTTGTAGCGCATGGAGTAAATTATTTTTTGTGTGAATGTGTAACACTTTTATCAATGTTCAAATCGAAAATTTTTGTAACTGAAAATTTTCCCTAACCTAAAATTGTTTTTGAGCAATTTTTAATAATTATGGTCAAATAGATATAAATGATCAAAAGGTACGCCAGCAAATACCAAGCTCTTGGAAGGCAATCTCATATTTGAAATTTCAATTAAAATGCCTCTATTTAACATTTTCTTTTGACAGAAATATTAATATTTGTATAGTTTGAAGAAATCGGTGAATCATTTCACATTTTATTGGTAGAAGAGGTGCCAGGACGAGTAGGCCAATTTTTACACTTAACTTATGTTTGATATAATCACTGCGATGTGTGAAATTTCAACAAAAACGGATACGCCTTAAGAATTTTTTAAGATTTATCATTTTTTTGAATATTTGGAATTTTTATGAGAAGGTTTAGAAGTGGTGGAACAATATGACCAGTTTTTGCCATGAATCTGTCAAAATACGCAAAGTTAGCATATACAAAGTTTGAAGAATATCAGCGATACATTTCACATTTATTCGAGCTATGTTTATTCAGAATTTCGACCACATTTTGGACAGCAAATCGAATACACCATTCAATTTCTGTGGGATACCTTACAATTTATGCAATTTGTAGAAGTAAAAATTAAATTTTTTTTGGGAAAGACAATAAGTGAGGGTGATTCTCATTCACTTATCAATGCTCTATACTTATAGAGCTTGATTTTTAGCAAATTTGTCATTCCTAAATGCCGAAAATGCAATAAAATGCCAAATTTTGAAAAGTATAAACTCTGATAACTTTCGATGCAATTCAATGGTATCTCTTTAAACTTCATGTATCTCAATATTTCTACAACCATAGATCTAATGTAAGTATGGGATATGTAGGTGAATTCCTTCCGCTACTTTTCCCACAAAATATCAGAATTTTGAGAAACAATAAATATTGGTATGATTTACACATCTCAATATTTTTATCCGTATTGCGAAAATGTAATAAATCCGTTCCGTCTTCTAAACACAAAACTCAATATCTTGAATAATCACAACGAAATCCGAAATATATTTAAGTTGCAAGTGCCCGCTACTTCGTCGGAATTTTAGCTCTATTCCTTCAACAAAGATCAAATTCAGTACTATTTAGTACTTTTCGTAAAAATATAGGACGCAATTCGAAACCCACCTCCAAATATCAACATCAAACATAAATATCAAAATTTCAAGATTTCAGCTCTACCCCCTCACTTAATAACAAATTTTTTACCATTTAGTACTTTTAGAAAAATGATATCACCCGTTTGTGCCACCACCAACAGAGACCTCAATATTAAATTTGAGGATTTCAGCCCTATCACGTTAAATTTTCAGATTTCAAGCACTATCAACTCACCCAATACCAGCTTGTACCAGATATAGTACCATTTAGTACTTTACGTACAAATATAGGACCCATCTCCGAATCTTAATTCCAGATACCAACAGTGACATCTGTAGATAAACTGAAAAACTGCAACAGAGTCAAATGTAATAATTTTTACATTTTTTTAACGTTTTTGAATGAAAGCAAAAAATGTCGGAAATAGCATCAAATTTTAGAATAAGTTTAGATTTGTTCTAATTGGCACGAATTATGGCCTTCAAACGGTCAATGAAACCGTCACACGCTGTCTGAATGTTGTTCTGCGGTATTTTGGCCCATTCCCGGCGAAGCGCTTGATTGAGTTGATCGACACTTTGGTATTTTTGTGAAAACCTTGCTTTCCAGAATACTCCAGACACAATAGTCCAATGGATTGGTGGCTATTGTGCGCTGGAAATGAAGCGAGGAACCTCATTTTGTAACCATTCTTGGGTGGTGCGTGCTGAGTGCGATGGTGCTGAGTCCTGTTGGAATGTCCAAGGTCTGCGGCCGAAATGTTTGCGTGCCCAAGGCTTTAATACACCCTCCAGAATATTTTCGCGATAATATTCGGCATTTATTCTGATGCCACGGTCGATGGCGGCCCACACCTTTACCATGGCCAACGCTTGAGTTCTGGTGGCCAACCGAAGGTACACATTTTAAGCTGACTTCTTTGGCAGCTAAACACGATCATATGGTTTGTCTACAAACTGCTGGACAACGAATGTTTTCTCATCGGAGAAAACCAAATTCGGCAGTTCACCACTTTCGGCCAAGCGAAGCAATTCTTTAGCTCTATTTAGTTTATTTTCTTTCTGTTGCGGTGTAAGTCCTTGCAATTTTTGGTATTTCAATGGCTTTATCTCGAGCCTATTTTTCAATATCTGCCGAATGGAATATTTCGATATGTTCAGCTCACAAGCCATTTGGTCGGCCACTGCGACGCGGGTTTCGATAAAGTCTTCTTCTTTACTTTTCAAACCATTTCTGCTGATGTTGCTGTTTTCTTCCGTCCACTTCCTTGACGTCGGACTATGCTAACAGTATTACGGTAACGAACGATGGTACGAGACACAAAAGATTTATTCATATTTAAATGCTGGAGTGCTTTAACGATAGACACTTGCGGTTTTCCAGCAACATATAAGGAATTCACACCATCACGCTTGAATTCCATCACGAATCTTCTCCATACTTAGCACCTTTTTATGCGATTTTTTTTTAAATTTTACACTTTAACTTTCGGTCTATAATTGCAACCTGTAGAGCAAGTAAAAAGTAAGGAAAATTTTCAGATTTTGTTCCATTTCAACCCCTAAATATTATGCGATCATCTAGACTTCTGTTCTGGCCATGGCCTCACCTCCATTCTAAATTTCGTGAAGATCGGACCATAATTGCGACCTGTAGAGTGATTTCAAATTAACATGGACAGACGGGCGGGCGGACATCGATTCAGCTCGGCGAGATATGAAGATCCATATATACTTTCCTATGTAGGAAACCAATATTTCGAGGTATTACCTAATTTTTGGCTTAATCAAACTTACAATACCCCCAACACATAGTATTGTAGGGTGTAACTATGGGGCTTTAACTATTTTTGTTACTCGCTTGAGGTTTAAATTTTTCAGTCAAAATAATCCTCGTATTGATCTCAGTTACATTGCTGTCAGTAATATTTTAGGGGATGCCAACCAATTTTGTTGATGTACAAAGAGGCCGGCGAACCGGAATTTATTTATTTGTTGTTTATTTTACAGATATATATTAATAAACTTATCACGGCATTTAAATCAATAAAAATCTCCCAAAGAGAGTGTATGAATGTTTCATTTTTTCCTAAGGCTTAGTGGATTTTCTAATAAGACCCTAGACGCAACTTTACTCATCTCACCCCGTTGATTTAGGTTACCAAATAAGTTACATGCTCTTGATGATCTACAACATGTTATTTTCCCTAATGGGGTGCACAACCTGAATGGCTTTAATGTACTTTATATTATCTGCATTTAATTTTAACGGGCCGCACCCCGCCTTCTTTCTTTCTCTCTCTCTCTCTCTCTGTCCCCCATCTATAAACCCCCAAAAGCCTCTTGTGTTATTCCAAGGAAAAAAATAAATAAAAAAATACGAACAAAATAAAACCTTAAATCGCTTAACAAATCCTTTTTGTGTTAGCCTTAAGAAATGCAAGTCAATTCGATGGTTTTATGACGAGCGTAGGCGATTTGTAGCTTTTTCGTTTCATAATCCAGCTGCTGCTGCGGATGATGATGAGGAAAAAATTCTGTTGGGTTGAGTCTTTGGCAATGACAGTCGTAAAGGGCAACTGTGTGTGCCGTACAGACTAAAGCCATATGCTTTGCGGTTTATGACGATTGCTCAGACCATTAACTGATATTGACAAATGACAAACTTAAATTGAACTCGTGGGAAAGAGAGAGGGGGAGGGGATAGAGGACGACGAGGTTAAAAGGATTAAATCTTAATACACTTAAACGTAAGGGAAGTAATTTTTTTTGCTCTATGCACTTTTCGGTAGAAAAATTGAATGGTTAAAATTTAAAACAAGTAAAAAACATTCTAATACCCTCCACTTTAGGGAAAAGGAAACATTAGAACCCATTATGACCCACAAATACCAATTTTTAGACAAATCCTCAAAAATTATCAAAATACCGAATAACGGGAGGTACCGTACCGGGCTATACCAGAACGTGGACCAAAACCAAAACTATTATGACCTACAAAAACCAAACCCGTGAAAAAATGTGGCAATTTTGGTGATTTGCCACATTTTTCAAATCGGGAAGTACCATTATATGGGAACAATACGAACCATCCTAGACACAATACAAATTGCTCTGCTAAATTTGAACGCTCTACGTTAAATAATGTGGGCAGTATCGTGATTTCAACAGACAGACAGACGGACATTGTTAAATCGTCTTAGAACTTTATGCTGATTATGAATATATATACTTTATGGGGTCTACGACGAATATTTAGGGATGTTGCAAACGGAAGCACAAAGTTAATATACCCTCATTTCCAAGGCGGAGGGTATACAAATAATAGAGTACATATAGACTGAATGGAGTCTACGATTGAGTCCAAAGCTACTTTATGGCAATATTTGTATGCTTAGTGAAAAAGTGTACAATATGGGTCCACTTCTTCTAGTATTCAACTTCCCCCAACAAAAAATATATGTTTTGAATAGTCGTTAATCTCGTATTATGCATAGGAGGGTTTCGATTTGTTCCAACATCACCGCAAATATTGGCCTGGGTTTTTGCAAATAACAGAACTATTGCTGGTTCTGGATGCACCCTAATAGACCGATTGATACGAAATGTTGCAAAATATTGAACCCTGAAAGATAATGGTCTGCATAGGTCCACTATATAGTTTAACCTCCATTTGACAGTAACTCCCGATATTCAATATTCCGTATTTTTATTATATACTTAAGCTAAAATTTTTAAATGCATTTGTCTGTAATCCGATATGTTAAGTTCTTAATAGGTACTTATGCCTCTAATTAAAATTAAAACATTCAGTATTTTCATGATTTTGCTCAATTTTTATACCTTACACCACAAGGTGGTCAGGGTATAATGTCTTTGTGCATTTATTACATGGAGAAGGAAGCGAGATAGACCCATAGTTACTTTTGAGGATCTCTGAGTTGATTTACACATGTCAGTCCGTCTGTCCGTCCGTCTGTCCATGTATTCTTGTGAACAAAATGCAGGTCGCATTTATTATCCGATTCAGATGAAATTTTCCTAACAACATTTGTTTGGCCCAAGGACGAACCCTATTGAAATTGGAAATAATCGGTAAAAATTTAGATATAGCTCCCATATATATGTTCGTCCGATTTGCCTTTTATTGTGCACCAAACGTGTAATATCAGCCCGAATATTATGAAATTTTGCACATACAACCAAATTAGGCCTGAAAATAAGTATGCCAAATTTTATCGAAATCGGTTCAGAAATAGCTATAGCTCCCATATATATTGTTCATCCGATTTGTTATTTTTGTCCTCCGCAGCCGTAATATGCACTCTGTAACAACAATATTTGGGGAAATGAATGCAGCTCAGAAATACCTTTGCTTCGGCCTAGAATTAGTCCTTTCAACTTTAAATTATAATTATAATCATAACGTGTATGATTGAATTCGCACATAAAAACTTTTAATTGTTTTGTGGAGCTCTACTAAATTAACAAAGTGGTGTAGGGTATCATAAAGTCAGCCCGCCCGACTTTCGGACATTCTTTACTGATTTTTTATGGAATTGTTTTCTTCTGGCCAAAGATTGTCCATATAGGTCCATGTATTACCTAATCTCTATATAATGATACCCCGCGATAATCGACATTTTGATAATTTTAGTCAGATATTTCAAAGGGGCTGTTCCTAACAATAACCAACACATTGGTATTTTGATGGGTTTCTTGACACATATTACGGTAGGCTTAACAATCAATAATCGCCTTACAATTATGGATCTATTTGGATTATTTTTTTTCAATATGCCACTTTAAATCGATATCTTAGGAATAAAGAAAATAAAAAAAAATATTTTTCCCTAATGGAGGCTGGGCCGAACTTAGCTGTATATTTACTTGTTAGTAGTACTTTCAGACTCTATCCTGTAATAATAAACGAATCCTGTAATTATTTTTTCTGTTGATCAGTGTAAAGTTTTACTGAAACGCTATAAAACAAGCAATCTTCAAATTTTCAAAAAAAAAAAAAAAAAACATAAAATAAATAAATAAATAATAAAAACAAGTAAAAAAGCTGTAAGATCGGCCGGGCCGAACTTTGAACACCCTCCACCATTTGGTACAAATTTAACAATTTTCAAAAATATAAAATCCGTTAAAAATGCTGTTAATATCTTGAAAATACCTAATGTAGCCGTATATTAGAGTTTATACGACGACGTGGACCTGCATAGGCAACTTTTGTCACAAGCTATTACAATATTCAAATGCGAAACTTGAAAGAAAAAAATCTGTTTATAATGTAGTATCAAAATATAATGTGTATCAAAATACCGAATAAAGGTGGTTATAAAATGTGGATCTGCTGCACAGACGATTTTCTGTCTAGGCTGTAATATCCATTACGAACTTCAAATGCGAAATTTGAAACAATTCCGGTAAATAATGTCGCTAAAATCATGAAAATACCGAATATCGGGGGTACCGTTATATGGGGGCCATACGAAGGCGTGGACATACACAGACAATTTGATGTCATAGGCTATAGTATTCATTACGAATTTCAAATGCCAAATTTGAAATAGTTCCGGCAAACAATGTCGCTAAAATCATGAAAATACCGAATATCGGGGGGTACCATTATATGGAGGCTATACGAAGGCGTGGTCCTGCACCACCATATATATATACAACCAAAAAGGTTGTCAAAACAATTGTAAACAAAGTACAGTTCGGATTTATTGCCCTATCCAGATGAAATTTTGCACAAATCATTTGTTTGGCCCAAGGACGAACCCTATTGAAATTGGAGATAATCGGTCAAAATTTAGATATAGCGCCATATATATCTTCGTCCGATTTGCCTTTTATTGTGCACCAAACGTGTAATATCAGTCCGAATAGTATGGAATTTTGCACGTACGATCAGATTGGACCTGAAAATAAGTATGCTAATTTTGATCGAAATCGGTTTAGATATAGCTATAAATTTTATCGAGATCGGTTCCGATTTGGATATAGCTCCCATATATAACTTCGTCCGATTTACCTTTTATTGTGCACCAAACGTCTAATATTTGCCCAAATGCGATGGAATTTGGCACTTACGACCGAATTGAGTCTAGAAGCTAGTATGCCAAATTTGATCGAAATCGGTTCAGATATAGCTATAGCTTCCATATATATTATTCATCCGATTTGTTATATTTGTTACCCACAGCCGTAATATGCACTCCGTAACAACGATATTTAGGGAAATATATCAAATACAGCTCAGAAATATCTTTGCTAAATTTTATCGAGATCGGTTCAGATTTGGATATAGCTCCCATATATATCTTTTTCCGATTTCAAATTATTTGTGCACCAAATGGGCAATACAATTCCGAATTTAAAAGATACAAATGCTTCGGCATATTTAGTTTTTGAACTTTAAATTATAATTAAAATCATAGCGTGTTTGATTGAATTCTTCCATAAAAACTTTTAATTGTTATGCGCAGCTCTACTAAATTAGTAAAGTGGTGTAGGGTATTATAAAGTCGGCCCCGCCCGACTTTAATACTTTCTTTACTGGTTTTTAGTTTAAAATGTTTGCATAGCACAAGAGGTACCAGAGGCAAAAAATAAATATCTAAAAGAGACTACTTGTACTTTCAAGAAGGATATGAAAGCTATTATGCAAGTATGTGTACAAACACAAACACATACGCACGCTCGCTCGCTCATGTATGTATGCAAAAAGCACACTTACCATGTGCCATATGTGCGTGTGCATGTATGTGTATGTTTGGCATGTCCTGATGCATTCGAGAATTTCTTCAACATCAACAGAACATGTACTATGCGCTTGTTGATTGGAGTCTATCAATTGAGTGAGCTGGTCATGTCTAAGAATACATGGGACTAACATGAAAACGAATAAATATTCCAGCGGCGGCGTGATAGAACATACGAGGGACTGCCAGTCGTCCGGGTAGATGGATAAATACAACGTCTCAGACATATGTACATTCTCGGGTGTTACGTGTGTATGTCTCGTTGATGGAAATGGAAAATGGTGAATACTATACGCAACTAGGGTGTGGATAGTGAATGCAATTGTGGTAATGTGATTATCATGCATTTATTTCGCTATGTTGTTCATATATGGGTCATATTATGACCGTTTGTCGGATATATTTGAAGAATCCCCCATAAGGAACCAATTTAAAAATAGCTCTTCGGGACAAATGAAACTATTTCTCACTCTTCCACAATTTTGGAAATTTTCGAATGAGCATTCCTCGAAATTTGTGCATTTTAGGTATATATTTTTTATTTAAGGTATATATTGTCTTCGCCAATAGTACAGATAACAAGTTAAAAAGTATCAGTTGGTATTGCCGACAGATATATACCCTCAACCTGTGTTCGATTATTTAAATATAATTTGACACAATTATTCAAACGTTTGACCCTCTATGGAGCAGGTTCCGAAGGAATGGGCCAATATTGTCCATTTCGTATCGGACCCAAAATATGATATAAATATTCCGACGTTCCTGGTATGGATTATATCGACTCACTCCTTCACTTTATATGAGATACGTAATAATTTTTAGAAAGTGTTAAAATGTGTGTGATTTACAAGATAGAGTCTACCGAAATATTCCACTTTTATACTTCATCTGATACAAATAAAAAATATTGAGCGAAATATTGGGCAAAATTACAAGAAAGGAAATTACAATTTTATGCGATATCATAAATACCGATAAATTTCATATTCATATCAGGCTTCTTACTGAGAGAAATATTTGAGAATAGCAAGTAGTAAAGTATTGGTAAATTGTTTCGAAAAGTTATAACAGATATAATTATTGAAAATTGTGACCCCAGAAAGGGTTGGCAGATACATATATCAACTTCACAACAGATCTTGTGTTAGCAAAAATATTTGTGTGTATGAAATTTGAAGAGAGTTGGATATTTATTTCGCTTTATTCGAGTGTTTTGTTTTTCAAAATCTTGAACCCTATGTATGGGGAAGAAGACATGGTTCAATCTATACCACTTTTATAACAGATCTTGAGTTGATAGAAATATTGAGATGTGCCAAGTCTAAATGGAATCGGATGTTAATTTGGCGTTTTATGAGCATCATGGTTATTCAAAATTTCCACACTTTGTGGGGGAGGTACCGGAAGGAGTGGACCGACACATACCATGTTAACACCAGATCTTGGGTTTATAAAAATATTGGAATGTGTGAAATTTGAAGACGTTCGAATCCTTACATCACATTTTATAAGAGTTATAATTATTCAAAATGTTGACCCTTTGAGGGGGAGGTACTTGATGGAGTGGACCGGTAGTGTCCA
Organism: Musca domestica; assembly: GCF_030504385.1. Classification (NCBI taxonomy): domain Eukaryota; kingdom Metazoa; phylum Arthropoda; class Insecta; order Diptera; family Muscidae; genus Musca; species Musca domestica. The sequence goes on along the minus strand of NW_026712344.1, from coordinate 2,803,576 downwards.
TTTTAGCACCTGACCTAGCACTGATGCAAATATTAGAATTTCTGTGCAAAAAAACATATTTTATATATATATTTTTTAAATTTTGACCTTTTGTGGGGGAGGTACCAAAAGATGTGGACCGATGTATTGCCTCTTAACACCAGACCTTGTGTTAATAAAAATATTGGGTTAAGTGAAATTTGAAGACAATCGGACTCTTACATCACATTTTATAAGAGTTGTAATTATTCAAAATTTTGACCCTTTGTGGGGGAGGTACTTGATGGAGTGGACCGATATTGTCCATTTTTGCACATGACCTAGCACTGATAAAAATATGAGGATTTGCAAAGTTCGAGCAAAATCGGATTATCGTTTCTTTTTTTGTGCAAAAAATATTTTTTGAAAATTTCGACCTTTTGTGGGGGAGGTACCAAAAGAAGTGGACCGAGGTATTGCCTCTTAACACCAGACCTTGTGTTAATAAAAATATTGGGATAAGTGAAATTTGAAGACAATCGGACTCTAAAATCACATTTTATAAGAGTTGTAATTATTCAAAATTTTTACCCTTTATGGGGGAGGTACTTGATGAAGTGGACCGATATTGTCCATTTTTGCACATGACCTAGCACTGATGAAAATATGAGGATTTGCAAAGTTCGATCAAAATCGGATTATCGTTTCTCTTTTTGGGCAGAAAATATTTTTTGAAAATTTCGACCTTTTGTGGGGGAGGTACCAGAAGGAGTGGACCGATACATTCCTTTTTTGGCTAATAAAATTATTGGGATGTGTGGAATTTTAAGACTATCGGACTCGTACATCACATTTTATAAGAGCTTTAATTATTCAAAATTTTGACGCTTTGTGGGGGAGATCCCTGATGGAGTGGACCGATTTTGTCCATTTTCGCACATGACTTAGCACTGATGAAAATATGAGGATTCGCAAAGTTCGAGTCAAATCGGATTATCGTTTCTCTTTCTGTGCAATAAATTATTTTCTTTGAAAATTTTGACATTTTGTTTGGGAGGTACCGGAAGGAGTGGGCCGATATTGCTCATCTCCGAACTCGATCCAAGTTTGACAAAAATATTACGATTTATCAAGTTTGAATCAAATCGGATACTCCCTTCGAGAGTTATCGTGCGCACCAGCCAGCCAGACAGACATACGAACGGACGGACATCGGTAGATCGACTCCAAATGTTCTAAAACGGATTTGGTCCAAAGAGACCTAGGGTCTAAAACCATTATTTCGACTAGGCACGTTTTGACCGTATCAAATGATATATACCCTCTGTAGCCATATGGCTGAGGGTATAAAAATAGGGTGAATATTTTGGTCGAAAATTTCGGTCCTGTTTTAAAATTTTGTTAAAAATTCCCTTTGAATGGAATCGTAGCAAGTTAAAATATTCCACAAAATTAGTTGTCATAATCCAGATCCTAGAAGACGTCAGGGGTCTAACCAGTATCTAAATGAATTGAAACCGTACTATATGTGACATTGTGCAAAAATCTCCAGGAAATCATCATTTTTGAATGATAACGTCAAAGTCAAAAATATTCTCTATCAAATTTTACCATAAGTCAGCAAAGAAAAAAATCTCTGTTTTCATTGTGTATCAAAAAAATATTTTAAATATATTCGGTTTTTTCGGAACATTGATGCCAATATTTTTTTATATTCAATGGAAATAGAGTTTTCTTTCCCTTGGTTATTTAGAGTAAATTTGTATTTGATGTCATCCTTCTAAAATGATGGTTTGTTGAAGATAGTTGAACAAATTCAAACAAAGTACGGCTTTAACCCTAAAATGTGTTTTTAATATATATGAATTCAGATAAAATTTAGACTTTTAACGTCTTCTAGGACCTGTAGTAGAATTTTATGACAAATAATTTTGTGGAATATTTTGACTTACTACGACCCGTTTAAAAGATGTTTTTAATCATATTTTAATAAGGATAAAAAAAACTTCTTTGTTGACTCTCTCAAGGGTTAAAATTTTCGACCAAAGTATTCATCGTATTTTTATCTGCTTTTCCAAAGATACTATATACCTAAAATGCATAGATTCTGAGGAATCTTAGTCTGCAAAATTTCTAAAAGTGTCGAAGTGGCGGAACTTGCCGACTCTATTTACGGTAATTTGCGATATCAACTTTTAAAACGCCGATACACGTGTCTTCTTTTGTTTAGCTCTACTTTCATAATCTGCTGGATTTTTTCCCCTAATTATTGAAAACAAATTAAAAAGTATCTGTCGGTTTTGCCGACAAATGTATACCCTCAGCCAATGTTCTATTATTTAAATAAATTTTGACTTCTGTTATGATTTTTCAAATTGTTGACCTTCTTCAGAAGGAATAGACCAATCTGGTCCAATTCGTATGCTACCTAAATAAATATGATGTAAATATTGCGACGTGCCAGGTTTCGACTATATTGGTAACTTCCTTCACTTCATGATGACATGATAATTTATAGAAAATTTTAAAATATACGTGAGGTACCAGATATAGTCGACCGAAGTCTATTTTCAGAATACAGAAAAAATATTGGTATAGGAAAAATGATATCCAATTTTATGCGCGATCATAAAACGTGTAAAGAAATGCCGACTTGTTTCGCATGTTATAAAAGATAAAAGTATTGCAAATTCTGACCCTTTGTGGGTGAGGTACCAAAATGGGTTCGCAGATATGTATCATCTTCACAACAGATATTATGTTAGCAAAAAAGATTTGTGTTTGTGTGAAATATGAAGAAAACAGGATGCTTATTTTGGATTTTTTGATCGTTTTGGTTATTCAAAACGTTGACCCCTTGTGGAAGAGGTACCTGAAGTAATCTCTTTCTCTACCATCTCTATCTCGGTCTTTACCATCTTTATAACAGATCTAGTGTTGATAGAAAAATATTGAGATATGCCAAGTCTGAATGGAATCAGATGTTAATTTCGCGTTTTATGAGCTTCATGGATATTCAAAATTTGGACCTTTTGTGAGGGGATACCAGAGGGAGTGAGCCGATATATTCCATCTTAACACCAGATCTTGATTTTATAAAAAATTTGTGTGAAAGTTTAATACAATCGATTCTTACATCACATTTTATAAGAATTATAATTATTCAAAATTTTGACCCTTTGTGGAGATGCACTTAATGGAGTGGAGCTATATTATTCATTTTTGCACTGGGGCAAATATTAGGATTTGGAAAGTTGGAGCTAAATCAGATTATTGCTTCTCTTTCTGCGCAGAAAAAATATTTTTCGAAAATTTCTATCTTTATGGGGGAGTGGACCGATATTGCCCATCTCCGAACTCGATCTAAGTTTGACAAAAATATTGCGATTTACCAAGTTTGGACCAAATCGGATGCTCCCTTCGAGAGTTATCGTGCGCACCAGCCAGACAGACAGACGGACGAACATCGCTAGATCGACTTAAATGTCCTGAAAAGGATTTGGTCCAAAGAGACCTAGGGTCTAAAACCGTTATTTCGACTAGGCACGTTTTGACAACCTTTTTGGTTGTATATATATATATATATATATATATATATATATATATATATATATATATATATATACAACCAAAAAGGTTGTCAAAACGTGCCTAGTCGAAATAACGGTTTTAGACCCTAGGTCTCTTTGGACCAAATCCTTTTCAGGACATTTAAGTCGATCTAGCGATGTTCGTCCGTCTGTCTGTCTGGCTGGTGCGCACGATAACTCTCGAAGGGAGCATCCGATTTGGTCCAAACTTGGTAAATCGCAATATTTTTGTCAAACTTAGATCGAGTTCGGAGATGGGCAATATCGGTCCACTCCCCCATAAAGATAGAAATTTTCGAAAAATATTTTTTCTGCGCAGAAAGAGAAGCAATAATCTGATTTAGCTCCAACTTTCCAAATCCTAATATTTGCCCCAGTGCAAAAATGAATAATATAGCTCCACTCCATTAAGTGCATCTCCACAAAGGGTCAAAATTTTGAATAATTATAATTCTTATAAAATGTGATGTAAGAATCGATTGTATTAAACTTTCACACAAATTTTTTATAAAATCAAGATCTGGTGTTAAGATGGAATATATCGGCTCACTCCCTCTGGTATCCCCTCACAAAAGGTCCAAATTTTGAATATCCATGAAGCTCATAAAACGCGAAATTAACATCTGATTCCATTCAGACTTGGCATATCTCAATATTTTTCTATCAACACTAGATCTGTTATAAAGATGGTAAAGACCGAGATAGAGATGGTAGAGAAAGAGATTACTTCAGGTACCTCTTCCACAAGGGGTCAACGTTTTGAATAACCAAAACGATCAAAAAATCCAAAATAAGCATCCTGTTTTCTTCATATTTCACACAAACACAAATCTTTTTTGCTAACATAATATCTGTTGTGAAGATGATACATATCTGCGAACCCATTTTGGTACCTCACCCACAAAGGGTCAGAATTTGCAATACTTTTATCTTTTATAACATGCGAAACAAGTCGGCATTTCTTTACACGTTTTATGATCGCGCATAAAATTGGATATCATTTTTCCTATACCAATATTTTTTCTGTATTCTGAAAATAGACTTCGGTCGACTATATCTGGTACCTCACGTATATTTTAAAATTTTCTATAAATTATCATGTCATCATGAAGTGAAGGAAGTTACCAATATAGTCGAAACCTGGCACGTCGCAATATTTACATCATATTTATTTAGGTAGCATACGAATTGGACCAGATTGGTCTATTCCTTCTGAAGAAGGTCAACAATTTGAAAAATCATAACAGAAGTCAAAATTTATTTAAATAATAGAACATTGGCTGAGGGTATACATTTGTCGGCAAAACCGACAGATACTTTTTAATTTGTTTTCAATAATTAGGGGAAAAAATCCAGCAGATTATGAAAGTAGAGCTAAACAAAAGAAGACACGTGTATCGGCGTTTTAAAAGTTGATATCGCAAATTACCGTAAATAGAGTCGGCAAGTTCCGCCACTTCGACACTTTTAGAAATTTTGCAGACTAAGATTCCTCAGAATCTATGCATTTTAGGTATATAGTATCTTTGGAAAAGCAGATAAAAATACGATGAATACTTTGGTCGAAAATTTTAACCCTTGAGAGAGTCAACAAAGAAGTTTTTTTTATCCTTATTAAAATATGATTAAAAACATCTTTTAAACGGGTCGTAGTAAGTCAAAATATTCCACAAAATTATTTGTCATAAAATTCTACTACAGGTCCTAGAAGACGTTAAAAGTCTAAATTTTATCTGAATTCATATATATTAAAAACACATTTTAGGGTTAAAGCCGTACTTTGTTTGAATTTGTTCAACTATCTTCAACAAACCATCATTTTAGAAGGATGACATCAAATACAAATTTACTCTAAATAACCAAGGGAAAGAAAACTCTATTTCCATTGAATATAAAAAAATATTGGCATCAATGTTCCGAAAAAACCGAATATATTTAAAATATTTTTTTGATACACAATGAAAACAGAGATTTTTTTCTTTGCTGACTTATGGTAAAATTTGATAGAGAATATTTTTGACTTTGACGTTATCATTCAAAAATGATGATTTCCTGGAGATTTTTGCACAATGTCACATATAGTACGGTTTCAATTCATTTAGATACTGGTTAGACCCCTGACGTCTTCTAGGATCTGGATTATGACAACTAATTTTGTGGAATATTTTAACTTGCTACGATTCCATTCAAAGGGAATTTTTAACAAAATTTTAAAACAGGACCGAAATTTTCGACCAAAATATTCACCCTATTTTTATACCCTCAGCCATATGGCTACAGAGGGTATATATCATTTGATACGGTCAAAACGTGCCTAGTCGAAATAATGGTTTTAGACCCTAGGTCTCTTTGGACCAAATCCGTTTTAGAACATTTGGAGTCGATCTACCGATGTCCGTCCGTTCGTATGTCTGTCTGGCTGGCTGGTGCGCACGATAACTCTCGAAGGGAGTATCCGATTTGATTCAAACTTGATAAATCGTAATATTTTTGTCAAACTTGGATCGAGTTCGGAGATGAGCAATATCGGCCCACTCCTTCTGGTACCTCCCAAACAAAATGTCAAAATTTTCAAAGAAAATAATTTATTGCACAGAAAGAGAAACGATAATCCGATTTGACTCGAACTTTGCGAATCCTCATATTTTCATCAGTGCTAAGTCATGTGCGAAAATGGACAAAATCGGTCCACTCCATCAGGGATCTCCCCCACAAAGCGTCAAAATTTTGAATAATTAAAGCTCTTATAAAATGTGATGTACGAGTCCGATAGTCTTAAAATTCCACACATCCCAATAATTTTATTAGCCAAAAAAGGAATGTATCGGTCCACTCCTTCTGGTACCTCCCCCACAAAAGGTCGAAATTTTCAAAAAATATTTTCTGCCCAAAAAGAGAAACGATAATCCGATTTTGATCGAACTTTGCAAATCCTCATATTTTCATCAGTGCTAGGTCATGTGCAAAAATGGACAATATCGGTCCACTTCATCAAGTACCTCCCCCATAAAGGGTAAAAATTTTGAATAATTACAACTCTTATAAAATGTGATTTTAGAGTCCGATTGTCTTCAAATTTCACTTATCCCAATATTTTTATTAACACAAGGTCTGGTGTTAAGAGGCAATACCTCGGTCCACTTCTTTTGGTACCTCCCCCACAAAAGGTCGAAATTTTCAAAAAATATTTTTTGCACAAAAAAAGAAACGATAATCCGATTTTGCTCGAACTTTGCAAATCCTCATATTTTTATCAGTGCTAGGTCATGTGCAAAAATGGACAATATCGGTCCACTCCATCAAGTACCTCCCCCACAAAGGGTCAAAATTTTGAATAATTACAACTCTTATAAAATGTGATGTAAGAGTCCGATTGTCTTCAAATTTCACTTAACCCAATATTTTTATTAACACAAGGTCTGGTGTTAAGAGGCAATACATCGGTCCACATCTTTTGGTACCTCCCCCACAAAAGGTCAAAATTTAAAAAATATATATATAAAATATGTTTTTTTGCACAGAAATTCTAATATTTGCATCAGTGCTAGGTCAGGTGCTAAAATGGACACTACCGGTCCACTCCATCAAGTACCTCCCCCTCAAAGGGTCAACATTTTGAATAATTATAACTCTTATAAAATGTGATGTAAGGATTCGAACGTCTTCAAATTTCACACATTCCAATATTTTTATAAACCCAAGATCTGGTGTTAACATGGTATGTGTCGGTCCACTCCTTCCGGTACCTCCCCCACAAAGTGTGGAAATTTTGAATAACCATGATGCTCATAAAACGCCAAATTAACATCCGATTCCATTTAGACTTGGCACATCTCAATATTTCTATCAACTCAAGATCTGTTATAAAAGTGGTATAGATTGAACCATGTCTTCTTCCCCATACATAGGGTTCAAGATTTTGAAAAACAAAACACTCGAATAAAGCGAAATAAATATCCAACTCTCTTCAAATTTCATACACACAAATATTTTTGCTAACACAAGATCTGTTGTGAAGTTGATATATGTATCTGCCAACCCTTTCTGGGGTCACAATTTTCAATAATTATATCTGTTATAACTTTTCGAAACAATTTACCAATACTTTACTACTTGCTATTCTCAAATATTTCTCTCAGTAAGAAGCCTGATATGAATATGAAATTTATCGGTATTTATGATATCGCATAAAATTGTAATTTCCTTTCTTGTAATTTTGCCCAATATTTCGCTCAATATTTTTTATTTGTATCAGATGAAGTATAAAAGTGGAATATTTCGGTAGACTCTATCTTGTAAATCACACACATTTTAACACTTTCTAAAAATTATTACGTATCTCATATAAAGTGAAGGAGTGAGTCGATATAATCCATACCAGGAACGTCGGAATATTTATATCATATTTTGGGTCCGATACGAAATGGACAATATTGGCCCATTCCTTCGGAACCTGCTCCATAGAGGGTCAAACGTTTGAATAATTGTGTCAAATTATATTTAAATAATCGAACACAGGTTGAGGGTATATATCTGTCGGCAATACCAACTGATACTTTTTAACTTGTTATCTGTACTATTGGCGAAGACAATATATACCTTAAATAAAAAATATATACCTAAAATGCACAAATTTCGAGGAATGCTCATTCGAAAATTTCCAAAATTGTGGAAGAGTGAGAAATAGTTTCATTTGTCCCGAAGAGCTATTTTTAAATTGGTTCCTTATGGGGGATTCTTCAAATATATCCGACAAACGGTCATAATATGACCCATATATGAACAACATAGCGAAATAAATGCATGATAATCACATTACCACAATTGCATTCACTATCCACACCCTAGTTGCGTATAGTATTCACCATTTTCCATTTCCATCAACGAGACATACACACGTAACACCCGAGAATGTACATATGTCTGAGACGTTGTATTTATCCATCTACCCGGACGACTGGCAGTCCCTCGTATGTTCTATCACGCCGCCGCTGGAATATTTATTCGTTTTCATGTTAGTCCCATGTATTCTTAGACATGACCAGCTCACTCAATTGATAGACTCCAATCAACAAGCGCATAGTACATGTTCTGTTGATGTTGAAGAAATTCTCGAATGCATCAGGACATGCCAAACATACACATACATGCACACGCACATATGGCACATGGTAAGTGTGCTTTTTGCATACATACATGAGCGAGCGAGCGTGCGTATGTGTTTGTGTTTGTACACATACTTGCATAATAGCTTTCATATCCTTCTTGAAAGTACAAGTAGTCTCTTTTAGATATTTATTTTTTGCCTCTGGTACCTCTTGTGCTATGCAAACATTTTAAACTAAAAACCAGTAAAGAAAGTATTAAAGTCGGGCGGGGCCGACTTTATAATACCCTACACCACTTTACTAATTTAGTAGAGCTGCGCATAACAATTAAAAGTTTTTATGGAAGAATTCAATCAAACACGCTATGATTTTAATTATAATTTAAAGTTCAAAAACTAAATATGCCGAAGCATTTGTATCTTTTAAATTCGGAATTGTATTGCCCATTTGGTGCACAAATAATTTGAAATCGGAAAAAGATATATATGGGAGCTATATCCAAATCTGAACCGATCTCGATAAAATTTAGCAAAGATATTTCTGAGCTGTATTTGATATATTTCCCTAAATATCGTTGTTACGGAGTGCATATTACGGCTGTGGGTAACAAATATAACAAATCGGATGAATAATATATATGGAAGCTATAGCTATATCTGAACCGATTTCGATCAAATTTGGCATACTAGCTTCTAGACTCAATTCGGTCGTAAGTGCCAAATTCCATCGCATTTGGGCAAATATTAGACGTTTGGTGCACAATAAAAGGTAAATCGGACGAAGTTATATAAATGGAGCTATATCCAAATCTGAACCGATCTCGATAAAATTTAGCAAATGTATTTCTGAGCTGTATTTGATATATTTCTCCAAATATTGTTGTTACAGAGTGCATATTACGGCTGCGGAGGACAAAAATAACAAAACGGATGAACAATATATATGGGAGCTATAGCTATATCTGAACCGATTTCGATCAAATTTGGCATACTTATTTTCAGGTCCAATCTGATCATACGTGCAAAATTCCATACTATTCGGGCTGATATTACACGTTTGGTGCACAATAAAAGGCAAATCGGACGAAGATATATATGGGAGCTATATCTAAATTTTGACCGATTATCCAATTTCAATAGTGTTCGTCCTTGGGCCAAACAAATGATTTGTGCAAAATTTCATCTGGATCGGGCAATAAATACGAACTGCACTTTGTTTACAAAAAAACATGGACAGGCGGACAGACGGACGGACATGCATAAATCGACTGAGAATGTGATTCTAATCAGATCATCAAAAGGAACTATGGGTATGTCTCGTCTGATTTTGTCTGTTACAAACAAATGCACAAAGACATAATACCCTGACCACCTTGTGGTGTAGGGTATAAAAAACAGATATTAGGGTGTATTTTTAATGTTAATTTTGTTTTGGAGATTTTCTTACTGCAGATGGTGAGATAGAGAACCAATGATGAAAACGTTACACGATTTTCTCAATGTATTAATAACAACAGCTGTTAAATTTGTGGAATCGAACTTTTGAAAGAAATTCATCCTTGTCTAGAAATCGTTCCTAAAAAGCACAAGGTATCCATTTAGCCAAAATATTATTTTTGGCTACGAATTCGGTAACTAGTGTTGAATAGAATATCGGGTATTATGTGACAAAATTTAAAAAAAAAATAATAATAATAAAAAAATAACTAATAAAAAAATATAGCTTCATTCGTTCATCCTAATCCGAATTGTTCCGAATTTAGTACCATTTAGTTCAGTTCGCACACTAAGTACACATTTCCAAAACCACCTTCATATATCAAAATTACTTTACAACCTTGAATCCCATATCAAATTTCAAGTTTTTAGCTCTATTGGGTTCGGGTAATTGGTACCATTTGAGATGTTTTTGTAACTTTAAAGTTCGAATTTCTGGTGAGGCACCAGACCTTGTGTTGTACGAAATATTCGGGTGTGTGACATTTCGAAAGAATCTGATGCTTATTTCGCACTTCATGAGCGTTTTGTTATTCAAAATGTTGACCCTTTGTGAATGATGTACCAGAAGGGGTGGACCGATTTTTCCTATCTTCACACCAAATCTTGTGTTATCAAAAATATTGGGGTATGTGAAATTTGAGAAGAATAGTATATTTATTTCGCGTTTCATGAGAGATATATGTATGCAAAATTTTGGCCCAGTGTCAGGGAGGTACACAAACTAGTGGTCCGATATATTATATATTCATACCTCATCTTTTGTTATTAGGAATATTGGGACGTACCGATTTTAAATGCAATCGAATACTCATTCCGCTTTTGATCTGTTGTGGGGGAGGTACAAGAATTAGTGGTTCGCCACTTCTAATCTTCATGCCAGACCTAAGACAATAGGACTCTTATTGCACATTTTATAAGCGTGGAGATTATTCAAAAATTTGATCCTTTGTGGGGGGTACAAGAGAGAGTGGGCCGATATTGTTCATTTTTGCACCTGACGGTTAGAGCTAAAAACATCGAATAGGAATCAAGGTTGAGGAGTAGGTAGACGTAAGGTGGTAGTTTAAGAAGTGTGAGTACTAAACCGTACTAGATTTGGTACAATTTGAAATTGAAGGAACGAATAGAGCTGGAATTCTGAAATTAACATTACTGGCGTAGTGTAGGATTTGGATATGGAGGACGTTTTCGAAATTTGTACTTATGTGCACGAAAAGTACTAAATGATATTAAATTTGGTACAATTTCGATTTGGGTGAACGAATAGTGCTGGAATTTTGAAATTTGGAAATAAAATTTCTATTGAAGTGTATGATGTAGGTAGTCATGGAAATTTGTACTTATGTGTACTAAATTGTACTAAATTTTTACAATCTGGATTGGTGTAAACCAATGAACGAAGTCAAATGCCATATTTTTTACATTTTTTCAATTTTATTGAATGAAAGCAATAAATGTCGGAAATAGCATCAAATTTAAGAATAAGTTTAGATGCTGTTATGACGGCCCACACCATCACCGTGGCCGGCGCTTGAGTTCTGGTGGCCAACCGTAGGTGCACATTTTCAGCTCACTTCTATGGCAAGTAAACACGATAATTTTGTTTGTTTACAAACTGCTGGACAACGAATGTTTTCTCATCGGAGAAAACCAAATTCGACAGTTTACCACTTTCGGCCAAGCGCAGCAACTCTTTATCCCTTTTGAGTCTATTTTCTTTCTGTTGCAGTGTAAGATCTTGCACTTTTTAGAAATTCAATGGCTTTATCCCGAGCTCATTTTTCAATATTTGCCGAATGGGATATTGCGATATGTTCAGCTCACGAGCCATTTTTCGGCCACTACGACACGGGTTTCTTTACTTTTCGAACCATTTCTGCTGGTGTTGCCGTTTTCTTCCGTTCACTTCCTTAACATCGGGCTACGCTACCAGTATCACGGTAACGAGCGATGGTACGAGATACAAAAGATTTCTTCACATTTAAATGCTGCTCTAGTGCTCTAACGATAGCTTGTGGTCTTCCACTTGTGGTTTTCCAGCTAAATATAAAGAAATCACACTATCACGCTTGAATTCTATCACGATTATTTTTTTCTGGAAAATTCTTACCAACTTTTGTATGCTTGTAAACAATATAATAAGCTATCACTGGAATAATTTTAACAGCTGTCGGAGGAGTGGCTTAAAAATGATAGCAGTCTAAAGTTGATGCAGTTTCTTTATCTCATCCTGTATAGTAGACATCTCAAGTTAAATTAAATGGATGTTTATCCAGGAAGCAAGCTCCACCCCAGTATACTAAGTACATGTGTGATGCATGCATGTCTAGATGACTTGTCCCATCTCTGATGATAGCGATGGTTTGTTGTTTGTTTGTGTTTGATCTCCTTCCTTGAAGCCTTTTCCAAATAGAGAATGTGTTTTATTAAGTATTATTAATATTTTAACATTCCACTTTGTGGGCGACTACTTGGTGGGTCGTCAGTCCATTGTTGTGATCTCGTTTCGAAGTAGAAGAAAAAAAAATTCCCTCAAGTAAATTGATAAAGACTTTCGGTTTCCTTGGCTTTGAAAATCAATGAAAATGTACACACTACTTACTTACATACATGTATAGTTGCATACATATATACCGACATACATATAGATTTGTATGTGTGAGTATATATCTCTTAAGTATATATATATTTTGAAAATTTATCTTATATCATAAGGATTTCAAGTAGATTTATACAGTTTTCAATTAAGTCATCAATAGATATGATACGATACGAACTTACACACATACATGCATGTGAATTTGTAATGTATATGTGTGTGTGTGAGCTGGTAAAGGATATCCGCAAGAATTTTATCAAAGACCGGCCAATGGCAAAAGAATTTATTTCAAAGATAAAAATATTGCACAAAGATGCTATTCAATGTTGATGTGGTCAATGATGTTCGATTGAGGTTAACTACAAATTAAATTAAATTGTATTTTGTCTTAAATTTTGAAATTTTGCTAAACTTTCAATGTTTATTTCGAAAATAAAAAAAACTTTGTTTGGGAATTTAATTAAATTTGTAAACATTATGTGGTTTAAAAACCAAGTCAATTCGATTTGCTACGAGAAACAGTTTCTCTCTCTTTCTCTCTCTCTCTCTCTCTGTCTATCTCACTCTCCCTCCCTTTCGTGTTGTCATTTTTTAAAAAAATAACAAAAGTTGTAATTTTTATTAGAATTTATTATTCATTTACTTGAGTGTGCATGTGTGTTGGGAGTTTGTGTACACACACCCACACTCTTGCACTTGGTGTGCATACAAATCTACAAATCTTTGTAATTTGATAAAAAAAAAAAATGAAAACAACACCAACAAAACACAAACTTTCAAAAAAAAATTTCCATTCCTTCACATATATCCTTCGGAGAATAACGATAATACAAAATGTTATTTCGTTTGAATGCATTCAGGATGCAATCAACACTGCTTTTTTTTTGCGAAATCTTTCAGAACTTCCAATTCGTTATGAAAACAAAAAGAAAGTAATTTTTTAATTTTGTTTAACTTTTCGAACAACACACAAACAAACAAATGAACGAAAGAACTAAGGAATAAATGAAATAACAAAATGAATTTGCTTACATCTGACAGCTGTGCAAGAAGGAATGAGTTTGGTAAATCCCAGCGTAGGTGGGAGAAAGTTTGTAGAACATTTTTAAGGTGACTCAAGGTGAAATGATCATAAAATGAATAGGGGAAGGGTGGAGTTTGCCATAAGATGCACTGAATGGGTGACATTTAAAAATTATGCACCCATAACATGGAAAATCGTAGAATTTGGTTCGGGTTAAAAGATACCTTAATGGAGAGGACTAATGTGTTTTTACCCCATCACAAAAGTAACCAGTAAAGAAAGTCTTAAAATCGGACGGGGCCGACTTTATGATATCCTACACCACTTTGCTAATTTAGTAGAGCTGCGCATAACAATTAAAAGTTTTTATGGGAGAATTCAATCATACATGCTATGATTATAATTATAATTTAAAGTTCTTTTAAATTTAAATCTTTTAAATTCGGACTGTTATTGCCCATTTGGTGCACAATTAATTTGAAATCGGATAAAAATATGTATGGGAGCTATATCCAAATCGGAACCGATCTCGATAAAATTTGGCAAAGATATTTCTGAGCTGTATTTGATATATTTCCCTGAATATCGTTGTTACGGAGTGCATATTACGGCTGTGGGTAACTAATATGACAAATCGGATGAACAGTATATATGGGAGCTACAGCTATATCTGAACCGATCTTCACCAAATTTGACATACTAACTTTTAAACTCAATTCGGTCGAAAGTGCCAAATTTCATCCAATTTGGGCAAATATTAGACGCTTGGTGCACAATCAAAGGTAAATCGGACGAAGTTATATATGGGAGCTATATCCAAATCTGAACCGATCTCGATAAAATTTGGCAAATGTATTTCTGAGCTGCATTTGATATATTTCCCCAAATATTGTTTTTACAGAGTGCATATTACGGCTGCGGAGAACAAAAATAACAAATCGGATGAACAATATATATGGGAGCTATAGCTAATCTAACTTCTAGACTCAATTCGGTCGAAAGTGCCAAATTTCATCCAATTTGGGCAAATATTAGACGTGTGGTGCACAATAAAAGGTAAATCGGACGAAGTTATATATGGGAGCTATATCCAAATCTGAACGGATTTCGATAAAATTTAGCAAATGTATTTCTGAGCTGTTTTTGATATATTTCCCCAAATATTGTTGTTACAGAGTGCATATTACGGCTGCGGAGGACAAAAATAACTTATCGGATGAACAATATATATATGGGAGCTATAGCTATATCTGAAACGATTTCCATCAAATTTGGCATATTTGTTTTCAGGTCGAATCTGATAGTATGTGCAAAATTCCGAACTATTCGGACTGATATTACACGTTTGGTGCACAATAAAAGGCAAATCGGACGAAGATATATGGGAGCTATATCTAAATTTTGACCGATTATCTCCAATTTCAATAGGGTTCGTCCTTGGGCCAAACAAATGATTTGTGCAAAATTTCATCTGGATAGGGCAATAAATGCGACCTGCACTTTGTTTACAAAAATACATGGACAGACGGACGGACGGACAGACGGACATGCATAAATCGACTCAGAATGTGATTCTATGCAGATCATCAAAAGGAACTATGGGTCTATCTCGTTTCCTTTTGTCTGTTACAAGCAAATGCACAAAGACATAATACCCTGACCACCTTGTGGTGTAGGGTATAAATAGGGGAAGGGTGGAGTTTGCCATAAGATGCACTGAATGGGTGACATTTAAAAATTATGCACCCATGACATGGAAAATCGTAGAATTTGTTTCGGGTTAAAAGATACCTTAATGGAAAGGACTAATTTGTTTTTACCCTATCACAAAAGTAATGATAACACCGAACTTTTTATGCCCTCCACCATTTGGAAAAGAAACTTCAAAATTCTCAAAAAAGACGTGGTCCTGCATAAATAATTTGTGTCATCGGCTGTAGTAACTGTTCCGAAGTTTATATGCAAAATCTGAAACGATTCCGGTGAATAACGTAGCAAAAATCATCAAAATACCGAATATCGGGGGGGGACCGTTCTATTGGGAGTATACGATATAGTGGACCTATATAGACAATTCTCTTCCATGGGGTAATGTACTCACAAGTAACTCCTTTTGTGGATTTTAAGACAATTGCATTGAAAAATTTGGCTGAAATCATTAAAATACCGAATATCGGGGGGTACATTTATATGGGGCTATACGATATCGTGTAGCTATATAGACAATTATCGTCTAGGGGATAAAATACTCACAATGAACTTCTTATAAGAATTGACAGACAATTCCATTGAAAATGTGGAAAATCGTCAATGTATCGAATATGGGGGATATACTATATCGTGGACCTATATAGACAATTCTCTTTTAGGGGATAAAGTACTCTCAAAGAACTCCTTGTGTGGATTTTACATCGCAAAGTGATCTAAATAGAGTGGCGCAAGTTCCCTTGTCTTCCACACTTTTGGCAATTTTCAATTCCTCGAAAACTATGCATTTTAGGTATATAGTGTCTTCGACAATATTGAAGATAAGAATTCAATGAATATTTTTTGTTGAAAATTCTAACAAAAGAACCTTTTTGGCCCTTTTTTAAATTAAAATGGTTAAAAACTCACTTTAAATTATTTGTCATTAAATTAAACTTTAAGTCCTAGATGAATTTCCCTAAGAGACCCTCAACGATATGGCTATAGAGGGTATATATTGTTTGATACGGCAAAAATGTGCCTTATCGAAATAAAGGTTTTAGACCCTAGGTCTCTTTGAACCAAATCCGTTTAAGGACATTTCGAGTCGATCTAGGTTTGTCGGTCTGTCGGGCTGGTGAAGCGAGTCTCCGATTTGATCCAAACTTGGCACATCGTCACATTTTTGGCAAACTTAGAACGAGTTCGGAGATGAGCAACATCGGTCTACTACTTCTGGTACCTCCTCTACAAAAGGCCAGATTTTTTATGGAAAATAATTTACATCATGGAAAGAGAAAGGATCAAGCACCTCCCCCACAAAGGGTCAAAAATTTGAATAATTATAACTCTCATAAAATGCGAAATAAAATTCCGATTGTCTTCAATAATTACACATTTCAATATTTCTATCAATATTATATAGAAGGAAGGCTCTGGTAATTTCCCACAACGGGTAAAAGTTTTGAATAGCGAAATGAGCATCCGATTCCTTTGAAATTCGTCACACCCCAATATTTCTATTAACACAAGATCTGTTGTGAAGACGCTACATATCCACCGACTCCTTCAGGTACCTCCTCCACAAGGAAACCAAATTTTGAATAACCAAAACGATCATAAGACACGCACTCTTAAAATTCCACACATCCCAATATTTTTACTAAAATGAAATTTGGTGAGAAGATCGAATATATACAGGGTGAGATGAAAAACCGTAACCAACTTCAGACTGCTGTCATTTCTAAGCTACTTGTCCGAAAGCTGTTAAAATTATTCCAGTGACAGCTCATTATATTGTTTACAAGCGTACAAAAGGAATTTGGTGAAAAAATTTCCATGGCTCGTGAGCTGAACGTATCGCAATATTCCATTCGGTAAATATTGAAAATTGAACTCGGGGTAAAACCATTAAAATTCCAAAAAATGCAAGAATTTACACCGCAACAGAAAGAAAATAGACTTCGCTTGACCGAAAGTGGTGAACTGTCGAATTTGGGTTTCTCCGATGAGAAAACATTCGTTGTCCAGCAGTTTATAATCAAACAAAATTTCGTGTTTATTTGCCAAAGAGGTCAGCTGAAAATGTGCACCTTCGGTTGGCTACCAGCACTCAAGCGCCGACCATGGTGATGTTATGGGTGTGGGCCGCCATAACAGCCAATGGTCACTCTCCGTCCATGGCATCAGAATAAATGCCGTATATTATCGCGAAAATATTCTCAAGGGTGTATTATGGCCTAGGGCACGCAAACATTTTGGCCGCACACCTCGGACATTCCAACAGGACTCAGCACCACCGCACTCAGCACGCGCCACCCAAGAATGGTTACAAAATGAAGTTGCTCGCTTCATTTCCAGTGCACAATGGCCACCAAAATCTCCGGATACCAATCCATTGGACTATTGTGTCTGGAGTATTTCGGAAATAAAGGTTGGCACTAAAAAAACAAAGTACCGATCACCTCAAGCAAGCGCTTCGCCGGGAATGGGCCAAAATACCGCAGAGCAACATCCAGGCAGCGTGTGACGGTTTCATTGGCCGTTTGCAGGCCATAATTCGTGCCAAAAGTGACCAATTCGAACAAATCTAAACTTATTCTAAAATTTGATGCTATTTCCGACATTGCTTGTTTTCATTCAATAAAATTTAAAAAATGTAAAAATTTTGGCGTTTGACTTTATTGCAGTTTTTTATCTTATGTGTCTGGCATTAAATCCATCCGTGTATCGAGTACTTATCCAGATCTCGGGTTGAAAAATCCTTTTCAATACCGGATCGAAGTGGATTGATCAGTTTTACTTACCTTGGGCCCTAAGGGAAGAAAGCCCAGACGACCATTGACCAAAGTTCCCAATTACCTTCAACTCGTTAACATCCTGAATGCCGACACTCAATCCAAAACATCAATATCGTAATTTATGATTGCATTTAAGTCCGATTAAATTCAAATCTTTACTCCGGACCCAAATATCGAAAATCCTTGTCAACATCCGAAGATCATCTACGAGTTCCCTATCACCAACAAATCATCGACAACCTGAACATTATCTCCGGCTCGTAAACAACTCGACATCACGACATAATAGTCTCCGTTTGTCCACAAATCGTTCACACTCTGAATATGAACCTTGGAATCCTCAATAAAATCCCTCACATCGGATACCTGATCATCAACTGAAAAATCTATTTTGAATTCTCGAGCATCTCCGAAGCCAATTCGCCGTCCTGTATATTATATTCATATTATCGCATTTGAACACTAGAAAATTCTAATTTAGTATTTAATTCAATAAAACATCTGATTAACACCCTCAGCAAAGGGGGAATCTACTCTACTTATTTCATAAGATTTAGTGGGTCCTTATGGAGGCCCTGAGTACAGATGAGCTACATGACCACTTTCTACTTACAGCACCTTTACCCCTCATTCCCCATCTTGCGTACGTCCCTGGACACCAAATACACTCATCGACTTGTATGTGCGTCGCAAACTCTTCGTATTTGCTCCTTTTTAAACAAATACTTGAGGGAAAATCACGTATCCAAAAAAAATCTCCTCTAATGATATCGGATTAACTCCCTTAATATATGAGGATTTACTTCAAGGTCCCCCTTTGTCGAATGTACTGCACATCAGCCCATCTATTGCTTACTGTTTCGCATTTGTTTGTAAAGCTATCAACCTATGTTTTTAATCCGAAATTCCATTTGTTATTCTTAATACCCGCAATGGGATACCAAACAACATTCATCAAGTACTGATTTTCTCCACTTCCCGGGAAAATACCCCCCCAAACAAAAACACCAAGCAGAAATTTCCCAAAAAATGGCGGTGGCATACAATTGTGTTTGTTTAACTCGGAACGTTGAAATGTGTCAAAATCTACAACAACTCACGGCCACAATCATTCGCTACAGAGAACATAAACCAAATATTTGAGGATACGTTTCGTGTTTTGTGTCAGCCGAACCTGAGCAATGATGTATTGACATGGCAAAAACAACATTTGCTTTAACCAAACAAAACATTGCAGCGCAAAATGGATTCCGTTTAATAAGTTCCGTATATCGATGTTTGCAGGTCTATTTTTCAGAGGTCTATTTTTGTTTCGAAATAACGAACGAAATTTTATGCCCACACATTTTGTGTCTACTCAAATTATAATAAAATTACAGAGTCAGCGGTTATTTTATGAACAGTTATTAAAATTTTCATAGAAATTGACTTTGAACTTTGCGAACATTTTTTTTGCTCATTGTCATTTGATGTTACATCCCTGGGCGCTTGTGTAAAAACATATGTTTATATGTCTGACCTTTTTATGTTAGGTTTCCATAAAAAAAAGCGCACACATTTTTATTGAGAATATTTTTCCATATTGCCGATAAAAAAAAAACAAAATGCAAAAATAGTAGTCGGAGATATGTCATCATGTCAACATATCCTTACTGATATCCTTGTTTTTTTTATCTCTGTGCATTTCATGAAATGTTTAATTTTTTATGTACTACCCACAGGCATAAAATGTAGGGTTTAAAGTAGATGTTGCAAAATTTAAGAGCGTTTTGTTAGAGAAGATGAAATATATAATCTTCCTGAAGTCTAAGGATAAGAAGGATATAGAAGACCATCAGATTTATAAAGGTGACATTTTTAAACAATATTTTTCAAGGATTATCAGCCTGATAAGCGTGGATTTTTTAAACAACATTTTTCAAGGACTATCAGCTCATTAAGCGTGGATTTTTTAAACAATATTTTTCAAGGATTATCAGCCTGATAAGCGTGGAATTTTTAAATAATATTTTTCCAAGGACTATCAGCTAAATAAGCGTGGATTTCTTAAATAATATTTTTCAAGGACTATCAGCTCAATAAGCGTGGATTTTTTAAACAACATTTTTCAAGGACTATCAGCGCAAGAAGCTTGGATTTTTAAACAACATTTTTCAAGGACTATCAGCGCAAGAAGCGTGGATTTTTAAACAACATTTTTCAAGGACTATCAGCGCAAGAAGCGTGGATTTTTAAACAACATTTTCAAGGACTATCAGCGCAAGAAGCGTGGATTTTTAAACAACATTTTTCAAGGACTATCAGCGCAAGAAGCGTGGATTTTTTAAACAATATTTTTCCAAGGACTATCAGCTCAATAAGCGTGATTTTTTTAAACAACATTTTTCAAGGACTATCAGCGCAAGAAGCGTGGATTTTTTAAACAATATTTTTCCAAGGACTATCAGCTCAATAAGCGTGATTTTTTTAAACAACATTTTTCAAGGACTATCAGTTCAATAAGCGTGGATTTCTAAACAACATTTTCCAAGGACTATCAGCTCAATGAGCGTGGATTTTTTAAACAATATTTTTCAAGGACTATCAGCTTAATGAGCGTGGATTTTTTAAACAATATTTTTCAAGGACTATCAGCTTAATGAGCGTGGATTTTTTAAACAACATTTTTCAAGGACTATCAGTTCAACAAGCGTGGATTTCTAAACAACATTTTTCAAGGACTATCAGTTCAACAAGCGTGGATTTCTAAACAACATTTTTCAAGGACTATCAGCTCAATAAGCGTAAATTTTTAAACAATATTTTTCAAGGACTATCAGCTCAATAAGTGTGGATTTTTTAAACAACATTTTCAAGGACTATCAGCTTAATAAGCGTAGATTTTTTTAACAATATTTTTAAAGGACTATCAGCGTAATAAGCGTGGATTTTTCAAACAATATTTTTAAAGGACTATCAGCGTAATAAGCATGGATTTTTCAAACAATATTTTTAAAGGTTTATCAGCGTAATAAGCGTGGATTTTTTAAACAACATTTTTCGCGAATTTTAAATTTTTTTTTCAAGGACAAATCAGCCCTATAAGCGTGGATTTTTAAAATATTTTTTTCAAGGACAAATCAGCTCCATAAGCATGGATTATTTAAACAACATTTTTCGCGAATTTTAAATTTTTTTTCAAGGACAAATCAGCCCCATAAGCGTGGATTTTTAAAATATTTTTTTCAAAGACAAATCAGCTCGATTGGATTTTTTAAACATTTATTTTTCTAGGACAAATCAGCTCCATAAGCGTGGATTTTTAAAATATTTTTTTCTAGGACAAATCAGCCCCATAAGCGTGGATTTTTAAAATATTTTTTTCAAGGACAAATCAGCTCCATAAGCATGGATTTTTTAAACATTTTTTTCGAGGACAAATCAGCTCCATAAGCTTGGATTTTTTAAATATTTTTTTAAGGACAAATCAGCTCCATAAGCTTGGATTTTTTAAACATTTTTTCAAGGACAGATTAGCTCCATAAGCGTGGATTTCAGTATGATAAGCGAGGTTTCTTTAAACATTTTTTTCAAGGACAAAGGATTTTAAATCATCGTGGATTTTATAAACATTTTTTTCAAGGACAAAGGATTTTAAATCAGCGTGGATGTTTTAAACATTTTTTTCAAGGACTGCAAGGGAGGACCATTTTAATAATATTTCCAAGGACTATAAGCGAGGACATTTTTAACAATATTTTCAAGGACTATTAGGACTATAAGCGAGGACCTTTTTAACAATATTTTCAAGGAGAATAAGCGAGGACCTTTTTAACAATATTTTTAAAGAATATAAGCAAGGACCTTTTTAACAATATTTTCAAGAACTATAAGCGAGGACATTTTTAACAATATTTCCAAGGACTACAAGCGATGACCTTTCTCACAATATTTTTCAAGAACTATAAGCGAGGCCTTTTTAGAAATATTTGGACTATAAGCGAGGATAGTTTTAACAAGTTTTTTAAGGATTATAAGCGAGGATCTTTTTAACAATATTTCCAAGGACTATAAGCGAGAACCTTTTTAACAATATTTTTCAAGCACCTTTTTAACAATATTTTCAAGGACTATTAGGATTATAGTCGAGGACCTTTTTAGTAATATTTTATACTATAAGCGTGTACATATTTTTTAACAAAATTTTAAAGGACTATAAGTGAGGACCTTTTTAACAATATTTTCAAGGTCGAGGACCTTTTTAATAATATTTTCAATGACTATAAGGCTGGATCTTTTTAACAATATTTTTTAAGGACTATAAGCGAGGACTTTTTAATAATATTGTCAAAGACTATAGGCGTTGACCTCTAACAATATTTTTAAGGACTCCTATGACTATAAGCGTATACGGTTTTAACAATAATGACTATTAGGACCTTAAGCGAGGACCTTTTTAACAATAGTTTCGAATATGCGTTATTTATAAAATCTATATATGTATATAAAAGAAAGTTGTGTTAGTTACTACGCTTATAACTCAAGAACAGCTGATCTGGTTTTTACGATTCAGACAAATTCGGAATAGTTTCTTGGCAGAAATGGATAGAATCCACAAAAAAAATTAAAAAAATTTGAAATTTTAAATTTTTCATTTTGACTTTTGAAATGTACAATAGCAATGTTTTATTTTGCATGATTTTTTTTCATTTTGACTTACTGTTTTGGAATGTATTTTTTTTGAATTCTAATATTATGTTTAGCCTTTTTGGTGAGTATAAAGCGACAACGGAAAAAACTGTTATGTATAGTTTTATGAATTTATTGGGATAATCTATGAACGAAAAAAATCAATAATTCATGGTGTACGAGCGGGTATTTCGATTTGATTAACTTTATTTAATTGAGAACTGAAATTGCAGGCGGGTCACATTGAAATGTATTACCGAATTATGTGGTGGCGAAACTGAATAGATGATGTCGAAATAATTTAAAGCAGTCACACCAAAGTTAAAAAATAATTACTTTTCAAAATCATTTTTTTCTATTCGTTTATCTTTTCTGTCAATTTTATATTCAATCATTTTTTGTGAACAAAATAAAGAATTATTTTCACCACATAAAAGAAAGTTTTGTTAATTAATAGCCTTATAACGGAATGGAGGCCTGATTTTGACAATTTACACAGTTTCGATCACAGATCTCTTGAAAACGATAAATCAAAAAAAAAAAAAAACAAAAAAAAAAAAGATAATAAAAATGATTTTTTAATTTTTCGAAATTTTTTTATAGCGCATGAATTTTTTTTCTTAAGAAAAGAATTCATATCCTCTTAAAATTCTTCCGTAACCTCTAATATACTTAAATCACAGGTACCGTTATGCAACAGGTACCGTTGGAAAATCTTCTAAATCTTACAACCGCACTTATAAACATTTACATCTTTCTCCACTTACCCCCTGGTAAACATTACCATCGTTCTCTACTACTAAACAAACGTTGTTTTTATAAAAACAACAATAAAGGGATAATGCCTGAGCATTTTGCAACAACAAAATTTGGTACCTTGAAAATTTAGAACGAAGAAAATGTTATTTCATTCTTTTTGGTATAACCCTCATAAGGTATCCCCCGATTTTAGCTTTCCGGGGTCTTGCCATATTTTTATACCCTCCAACATAATATTAATAAAACATAGTATGGAGGGTATATTAAGTTCGTCATTCCGTTTGTAACTCATCGAAATAATCATTTTAGTATATATTTTTTCAAAGTATATATATTCTTGATCAGCGTAAAATTCTTAGACGATTTAGCCATGTCCGTCCGTCTGTCCGTCTGTTGTAATCACGTTACAGTATAAACGAATTAAGATAGGAAGCTAAAATTTGGCACAGATCCCTCTTTTGTCTGCCGGCAGGTCAAGTTCGAAGATGGGCTATATCGGTCCACGATATCGTATAGCCCCCATATAACGGTACCCCCCGATATTCGGTATTTTGATGATTTTAGCCACATTTTCTAATAGAATGGTCTGAAAATCCACACAAGAAGTTCCTTATGAGTACTTTATCCCTTGAAAGAGAATTGTCTATATAGGTCCACGATATCATATAGCCCCCATATAACGGTACCCTCCGATATTCCGTATTTTGATGATTTTAGCCACATTTTTCAACGGAATTTCCTGATAATCCACACAAGGAGTGCCTTCTGGGTACTTTATACCTCGGAAAATAATTATCTATATAGGTCTACGATATCGTATAGCCCCCAATAACGGTACCATCGATATTCGGAATTTTGACGATTTTAGCCACATTTTTCAACGGAATTGTCTGAAAATCCACACAAGGAGTGCCTTGTGGGTACCTTATACCTCGGAAGAGAATTATCTATATAGGTCCAAGATACCGTATAGCCCCCATATAACGGTACCCCCCCGATATTCGGTATTTTGATGCTTTTAGTTATATTTTTCAACGGAATATTTTGAAATTGTACACAAGAGGTTCGTTGTAAGCAGTTTACCCCCTGACAGAGAATTCTCTATATAGGTTAACGATATCGTATATCCCCATATAACGGTACCCTCGATATTCGGTATTTTGATGATTTTAGCCATATTTCAATGGTAATGTCTGAAAATCCACACAAGGAGTTCTTTGTGAGCACTTTAACCCCTAAAAGGTAATTGTCTATACAGGTCTAAAATATCGTATATCCCCCCATATATCGGCACCTTCTGATATTAAATATTTTAAAGATTTTAACAGAATTTTTAATTAATTTTATTTTTTGAAAATTTTCTAATTCGTTCCAAATGGTGGAGGGTATTCAAAGTTCGGCCCGGCCGAACTTACTGCTTTTTTACTTGTTTAAATTGATCAGCCCATATTTGGCATTTTGGCTTCTAAGGGATAGAAAACCTCTTCGCAATGTAGCTCAATGTTTTGAAGTAATAAATAAATATAAAAGCAACCACCTGATTTAACCTACTTCGAGGATTTGTCTAAAAATGTGTATTAAAGTGTAGATATATATATATATATGGCGAGTCATTATTTATAACATTTTTTTTTTCAAATTTAATTGTAATTTTTAATCGTCATCTGATTTAAACATTGTGGACCGCTGTATTTGGCTTTTTCAATATTTTATTCAACTAATTTTATATAAATGTATTTTATGAACAAAAAAAAAAAACTGTGGTTTATATAGTTGATTGTGTTGCAAAGCGATAAAAATTGTTGTGGTTTTATTTCATTAGAATTAAAAAAAAATCCTTTTCTGTAATGCCTTGCCATAATAAAACTGGGTTAAGGCTATCACTCTAGTCATGTATGTACACTGTCGGTATATGTAGTGATATAAATCTAGCTAAAGTGCACATGATTTATGTTCTGTCACAGTTTTATTAATAATTCGCATTTATGACGCCTCTCATACACGTACATACGAGTTATACATATGTGGGCCACGGTTCAAAGCACTTTTTTCTAGTCATAAAATTTTTATTTTCAATTTTTTTATCGAAAAAAAAGTTTGGCATTGCAAACATGTTTCTCTCCTCAACCCATAGTTACTAACTTTGCTATGTTAGGAGCTTTCACTTCCCTATTAAAATTCCCAAACGGCAATAAGCTATAATTAATATTTTAATGCTTCAATAAAATTTATTAGCCAACCCAAAATTTTGATATGGCTGCTGATTGAAGCTGATGCTATTTTATTATAATTGAATGAGAGATAAGGGATAATTGATAATTCGCATAAATGGGAGGGAATGTTGTTTGGGGGATACTTTTTGTTTGGTAGGCAATAATGGGACAAAGTTTAAAATAAGGATTCATTTAATGAAAATTTTGTGGGAGAGTTCTATTAATTCCAAAAATTGCAAAGAGATTAGACTTAGTACGGTCAGCTTGGCCAAAAGCAGTTTATCAATGAAATAACTTATTCAAATTGCCACGAGCTAAAATATGTTTTATAAAACTGTCTTGTCTTGAGGAACAATTTTGATTGCTATCGGACATGCACATTGGCTGTGGATAGAGGAAAAGTGAGTGCATTTGCTGTGGTGTTGGGAATTAATTAAGCAGTAGCGGACCGCCTACGGGTCGGAAGGGTAAATGTCTGTTCGAATATCCAAGTGCATATGTGTCAAAGAAATTTGAGGCTACAATTCGAGGCCCCTATTATTATACCTTCAGTCATACGGCTGCAGAGGCTATATTTCATTTGATACTGTCAAAAAGTTTCTCATCGAAATATCGGTTTTTATCTATAGTTCCCTTTGGACCAAATTCATTTCAGGATATTTGGAGTCGGTCTAGGGGTGTCCGTTCGTCTGTATGTGTGACTGGTGCGGAGGAGTATCTGATCCGGTCCAAAATTGGTTCATCATACTATTATTGTTAAACCAAGTTTGGAGATAGCAATATATATCCACTCCTTCTGGTACCTCCCCCACAAAAGATCAACATTTAAAAAAAAAAATAATAATAATTTACCTTATAAAAAGAAAGGCTCAATCGATGTTGCCCTAACTTGGCAAAATCTTAATATTTTTGTCAGAGCTAAATAGACAATATCTGCCCAGTCCATAAAGTGCCTCCCCCACAAAGGGTCAAAATTTGAAATAATTTAAACTCATATACAACGTGTCAGATTGTCTTCAATTTCACACATCCCAATATTTTCATTAACACATGGTCTGGTGCGAAGATGGAATATATGGGTCCTATTATTATGGAACCCTTCCCCACACAATGGGTTAACATTTTGACATTTAACATTTTCACACATTTCAATATTTCTACCAACACAGAATCTGTTATGATGATGGTAGATATTGGACCACTTCCTCAAAAAAGGGTCAGCATTTTAAATAACAAAACGCTCATAAATCACATTTCGAATATCCCATTATTTTTACTATAGAATGATATGAATCGGCCCACCCTTCGGGTATCTCCTTCACAGAGGGTAAAATTTTTGAATATTTATATTTCTCATATTTTTCTCTCTATATGTGCCTTTCCACAAAAGGTTAAAATTTTGATTAACAATTATTCGCTTAAAATTGGAGAAAATTGTTCGATTTCTTTCAAATTTTGCAAATCTTAATATTCTGTCTTTCAGCTTAAAATTTTTCCTGATTTTTATGAAGACAAAAAAAACCTATAGATTCTCGTTAGACCAAAATGCACAGATTCCTCTTAGAAAAAATTTACAGATTATCTTTAGAAAAAAATTTCCAGATTATTCATAGATGAACCTTTCAGAATTTCTGTACAATAATATCAAAATTTTGTACCTAGAACTTCTTCTATAAAAAAAAATTTCCAGACTTTCTAGAAAAAAGTCATTTATTTAACGGACTATCAAAATTTAGAAGCATTTTGAGCAAAGTTATTCGTGATGGAATTCAAGCGTGATAGTGTGATTTCTTTATATTTGGCTGGAAAACCAAAAGTGGCTATCGTTAGAGCACTGCAGCATTTAAAAGTGAATAAATCTTTTGTGTCTCGCACCACTGCTTGTAACCGTAGCCCGACGTCAAGGAAGTGGACGCAAGAAAACAGTAACATCAGAAGAAATTGTTCGAAAAGTAAACGAGCGACTTGATCGAAAACCGCGTCACAGTCGCAGAAAAATTTCTCGTGAGCTGAACATATCGCAATATTCCATTTGGCAAACATTGAAAAATGAGCTCGGGGTAAAGCCATTGAAATTCCAAAAAGTGCAAGAACTTATACCGCAACTGAAAAGAAAATATACTCAAAAGAGCTAAAGACTTGCTTCGCTTGGTTTTCTTCGATGAGAAAACATTCGGTGTCCAGCAGTTTGTAAACAAACAAAATGATCGTGTTTACTTGCCAAAGAGGTCAGTTTAAAATATGCACCTTCGCTTGGTCACCAGAACTCAAGCGGCGGCTATGGTGATGGTGTGGGCCGCCATAACAGCCGATATTCGCTTTCGCTGGAATTAATCGATTGTGGCATCAGAATAAATGAATGAATATCATCGCGAAAATATTCTGGAAGTTGTATTAAAGCCTTGGGCACGCCAACATTTTGGCCTCAGACCTTGGACATTCCAACAGGACTCAGCACCATCGCACTCAGTACGCGAACAATGGCCACCAAAATCTCCGGATACCAATCCGTTGGACTATTGTGTCTGGAGTATTTTGGAAAGCAAGGTTGGCACTAACAAATATCAAAGTGTAGATCAGTTCAAACAAGTGCTTCGCCGGGAATGGGCTAAAATACCGCAGAGCAACATTCGGGCAGTATGTGATGGTTTCATTGGCCGTTTGAAGGCCATAATTCGTGCCAATGGTGACCAATTCGAACAAATCTAAACGTATTCTAAAATTTGATATTATTTCTTTGCTTTCATTGAATAAAATTAAAAAATGTAAAAATTATGGCGTTTGACTTTGTTGCAGTTTTTTTTATCTCATCCTGTATGTACTAAATGAGGTACAATTTGTATTTGGGCGAGCCAACAGGGGTGGAATCCTAAAATTGTAAATTAAGATTACTGTTGGATTTTCAGATTAGGGTATATAGAAAGTTTTGGACATTCGTACTTATGTGTACTACATGGTACTAAATTTGGTACAATTTGTGTTTGGGTAAACTGATAATGCTGGAATTCTGAAATTTGGAAAAAAGATTTCTTTGGGATTGTTTGATTGAGGCATGGAGGTAGTTTTGGAAATTTGGAGTGTAGGATTGGGGTATGTAGGAAGTTTTGGAAATTCGTACTTATGTGTACTAAGTTTGTTTTTTTTCTGAATCGATAGGACTGGAATTCTAAAATTTGGAATTAGCATTACTGTTGAAATTATTAGACAGGAAGTAATTTGTGTAGATTTTCTAATAGAAAATCTGTAGATGTACTCGTAGAAAATCTCTGTAGAGTTTCTCATAGCAAAACTCTCTAGATGTTCTCATAGAAAATCTCTGTAAAATTTCCCATAGAAAATATATTATTCACAGTTCTCTGGATTATTTAATAGAATACCTCTAGATTACGGGATTTCTTCAAGAAATCCTTTTCATTTTTAAATGAATATCTGTAAAATTTCTGTACGAAAACATGCAGATAGTGTAAAGATCTCGTTATGACAGACAGATCTTTGTGGAAAACTGTCCTCAAATTTAATATATATAAAATATATATCTACAAATGTCCCATACGAAAAAATACGCAACTTTTTGTTATTTATTATATATCATCTCCACATTCTTACTTCCACCCTCAATCTTCGTTTTGTATTTAAAACTTCTTGCCAAAGTTCCCACATTCACATCCCTTGTAATTTGAGCATTGGTCGCCGTTGTAATTTGTGTGCAGGTGTGCGTGTGGGTTGAAAATCAAAGCGCTAACAAATCGCAATTTATTGCTATCACCTTGACATTTTCACCTCTCTGATTTGTGTTAAAGTCTTTACCATTGTTGTTGGTATTGGTAGTAGAGCGTTAAATGTCCTAATTCATGGAATTACCGAATTTCCTAAGACATAATTAGAAGTACCAAATCGGCAGCGCTGCTATTGTCTCAAATTACAAAAGGTGCAAAATTTACAAAACGAGGTCATCATCATCAAAGACGCCAAATTGAGATAAATTTACAAATGAATTAGGTTTCTAGTCGTTGGGCAGAGGAATGTGGCTCTTGGGTGAGATGGTTGAATGAGAAGGAGATTTAGGATATTAAACGCTGTGCGATTTTGTAGTGTAAAAAAGGGCAGGATGTACTTCCTTCAGAATCGTACATGGCAAGTGGTATGGTTATGTAATAATGTAAAATTGTAAGTGCAATCATGATGGCAAATGAATTATTGACGTATTGTTCCGATATAAAATTTGGCGATGGAGATGGATATTCTCTATAACAAATCTAGAGGTCATAAAAAAAAATTTTCAAATTTTTTTACATAGAAGATCAACCGATTTTCTCAATAACAAATAAAAAAATCGCTTTCGTTCGAAAGCCAGAGTGATTTCCACAGACCGACAGACGAACGAACATCGCTAAATGGACTAGAATTTTATTCTGGTCAAGAATATATATATTTTGAGCGGTCTAAGGTGTTACAAACGGAATGACACCCACACTAAGGTGGAGGGTATACAAATGTTTACCTCTTTTGGAGATTAATTTTGTATAAGTTTAAGATTTTCTTTATTGAAAATCTGTAAATTTTCCTCTCGGGTAGTTTTCTCTATAGAAAATGTGGAAGTTACCTTTACAGAAAGTTTGTAGATTTTCAACATAGAAAAATAAAATTTTTTCCGCAAAAATACTGAAGATATTCTACATAGAAGATTTTCTCCAAAGAAGATTTAAATATTTTCTTCTTGGAAAATCTGTAGATTTTTCTCTATACAAAATCTGGAAATTTTTTTAATTCAAAATCCAGTAGAAATGTTATATATTTTCTCAGTAAAAATTAGAAATTTTCTTTGAAGAAAATCTAGAGTTATATTTAGGTAAGTTTTTAATAGATTTTCTTGTCTATAAAATCTGCAGATGATTCTATAGGAAATCGGTCTATAGAAAATTGTCATTTTTCAATATGTTTCTTTATTGAAATCTGTAGGTGTTCTCGAAAGTCACCGAAAATTAATAGATTTAAAAAATTAAATTAAATTTTAAATTTTGAAAATTTTAGGAATATTTTGGAATGTCTAAAATACAAAAAAAAAAAAAAAAATAAATAAATATTTTCTGTCAAAATATTTTCTCTGGTTAAAAATGAGGAAATGTTTTGTCTACTTTATATCTTAAGATTTTTTTTCATAGACAAGGTTTAGATTTATCCAACGAAAACCTTTGGATTTTCTCACAGAAAATACATGCATTTTCTCATTGAAAATCCGTAAATTTTTCTGGTATGTGTAACTTTCATGACGTCAAAGACAAAAATATTCTTCATCAACGTTTGATATAAGTCGCCAAAGAAAAGAAATCTATATTACCACTGTACAGGGTGAGATAAGAAAACTGCAACCAACTTCAGACTGCTCTCCCGACAGTTGATAACATTATTCTAGTGACAGCTCATATTGTTTACAAGCGTGCAAAAGTATTTTGGTGAGAACTTTCCAGAGAAAAAGTTATTCGTGATGGAATTCAAGCGTGATAGTGTGATTTCTTTATATTTGCCTGGAAAACCACGAGTGGCTATCGTTAGAGCACCCCAGCATTTAAATGTGAATAAATCTTTTGTGTCTCGTACTATCGCTCGTTACCGTGATATTGGTACTGGTAACGTAGCCCGACGTCAAGTAAGTGGACGGAAGAAAACAGCAACATCAGCAGAAATTGCTCGAAAAGTAAAATAATAACATATCGCAATATTCCATTCGGCAAATATTGTAAAATTAGCTCGGGGTAAAGCCATTAAAATATTCTGGGAAAGTATTCTGGAGGGTGTATTAAAGCCTTGGGCACGCAAGCATTTTGGCCGCAGACCTTGGACATTCCAACAGGACTCAGCACCATCGCTCGCAGCACGCGCCACCCAAAATCAGGTTCCTCAAAATCTCGGGACTATTATGTCAAGGTTGGCACTAAAAAAAAAAACAAGCAAGCGCTTTGCCAGGAATGGGCCAAAATACCGCAGAGCAACATTCGGGCAGCGTGTGACGGTTTCAGTGGCGGTTTGAAGGCCATAATTCGTGCCAAAGGTGACCAATTCAAATAAATCTAAACTTATTCTAAAATGTTGATGCTATTTTCAACATTTTTTGCATTCATTCAATAAAATTAAAACAAGTTAAAAAGTATCAGTCGGTATTGCCGACAGATATATACCCTCAGCCTATGTTCGATTAAATAATCGAAATATATTTGACTAGTGCCGGCTCCGAAGGAATGGGCCAATATTGTCCATTTCGTATCAGACTTAAAAATATGATATAAATATTCCAACGACGATTCGACTCACTCCTTTACTTTATGTGAGATATGTAATAATTTTTAGAAAATGTTAAAATGTGCGTGATGTACCGTATAGAGTCTACCGAAATTTTCCATTTTTATACTTCATCTGATACAAATAAAAAATATTGAGCGAGATATTGGGCAAAATTACAAGAAAAAATATATATTTGTCCAATTTTATGCCAAATCATAAATTCCGAAATATTTCATATTTATATCAGGCTTCTTATTAAGAGAAATATTTGAGCATAGCAAGTAGTAAAGTTTCGAAAGTTATGACAAATAAAATTATTGAAAATTTTGACCCTTTGGGTATTCAAAATTTCGACACTTTGTATGGGAGGTACCAGAAGGAGTGGACCGATACGTTCCATTTTAACACCAGATCTTGGGTTAATAAAAATATAGGGATGTGTAAAATTTGAAGACAATCGGATTTTAGTTTCACATTTTAAAAGAGTTATAATTATTCAAAATGTTGACCCTTTGTGGGGGAGGTATTTGATGGAGTGGTACTGTCCATTTTAGCACCTGACCTAGCACTGACGCAAATATTAGGATTTGCAGAGTTAGAGCAAAATCGGGTAATCGTTTCTCTTTCTGTGCAAAAAATTTATTTTATATAATTTTTTGGAAAATTTCGACCTTTTGTGGGGGAGGTACCAAAAGGAGTGGACCGATGTATTCCCTATTAACACCAGACCTTGGGTTAATAAAAATATTGGGATATGTGAAATCTGAAGACAATCGGACTCTTGCATCACATTTTACAAGAGTTGTAATTTCTCAAAATTTTGACCCTTTGTGGGGGAAGTACTTGAAAGAGTGGACCGATATTGCCCATTTTCGCTCCTGATCTAGCACTGATGTAAATATTAGGATTCGCAAAGTTCGAGCAAAATTGAATTATCCTTTCTTTTTCTGTGCAATAAATTATTTTCTTTGAAAATATTGACATATTGTGTGGGAGGTACCAAAAGGAGTAGACCGATATTGCACATCTCCGAACTCGATCTGAGTTTGACAAAAATATTACGATGTACCAAGTTTGGATCAAATCGGACAGTCCCTTCGAGAGTTATCGTGCGCACCTGCCAGACAGACGGACGGATGGACGGACGGACGGACGGATGGACGGACGGATGGACGGACGGACATCGGTAGATCGACTCCAAATCTTCTGAAACGGATTTCGTCCAAAGAGACCTAGGGTCTAAAACAGTTATTTCCACTAGGCACGTTTTGACCGTATCAAATGAGATATACCCTCTGTAGCCATATGGCTGAGGGTATAAAAAGTGTAAAAGTTATGGTGTTTGACTTTGTTGCAGTTTTTTATCTCACACTGTGTATTCAAGAGGCATTTTGTGGTTAAAACCGTACTTTGTGTGAGTATACCCCTGTATTTTCCAAACGATTTGTCTAAATATTTGTACTTTGGTTTCTTCGTGTATACAAATCTTTCCGAAAGAAGAGGTTTGATACAAATAAAGAGCTCTTATTTAAACAAAGTTTCAAAAAAAGGTTGAAACCAATTTGAGACAAAGCGATTGGATAATTTGGCTTGTACATACATTTTAAATGTAATTTTCTTAAAAACTGTTGTTCTTAGATATATAGTTTATTCTGAGATTTATAGTGAAATTTTGTGTAGAATATTTCTTCTTTTGACATCTTCCACTTCAACCAAAATTTTATATCACTTTCAGTTGTCAACTCGGAAAAGGTTGAAGAAAATGTGATCAAAAAACTTAGAAAATACTCGTATTTTTTTGGAACATTGATGCAAATACTATGGAATTACAGATTTTTTTTTTTTGGTTACTTATAGTAAAATTTGATGAAGAACATTGATACCATCCTTCTAAAATCAGTCTTTCTTAGAATTTTTGTTTTTTTTTTTTTTTTTTCAGAATATTCCTCGTATTTTGATGTGCAATATTGCCAAAGACACTATATACCTAAAATGCACGGATCCCGAGGGATCCTAATCTGAAAATGACCAAAAGTGTGGAGAAGGGGGGAACTTGCCCCTTCTATTTACTTTACTTTCGATGTAAACTTTCAAAACGCCGATACACTTGTCTTCGTTTTTTAACTCTACTTTCATAATCTGCTAGGTTTTCTCCACATTCTAACCCAACGAAAATCATTTTTTCAGATTTTCTCTTGATAACTCGACTCTTGTAGAAAATCTATGGATTTTCTAATACACAATCTTTGGTATTTTGGTGGATTTTCCCATAGAAAATATTGCATTTCTGCTTTAAAAATCTGCTAACTTTAAGTAATTGTTGAAAAATGTTTGAATTTTATCGCACAGTGTAATGCTTTAATTTCTCATAGAAACTCGAGATATTTTTTATAGAAAATCTATGCATTTTTCATATATTTGTTTCATATTTTTCATATATAATAATAACACTCAAATAATTCCAAAAGTAATCTCTCGTTTCTTTCGAACCATCGCATATCTAAATGATTTAGAACATATTTATTCTAACTTGGAGATTTGATTTGTTGGTGCACTGTTTCTGGTACCAACGTTGAAAACTGTCAAAATTTTGAAAGATTATATTCAAATTATTCATATTTTTTCAATCGATTAACGGCAATTACATTTTCAGTTCAAAAAAATGTCATTTGTTGTTCTAGCAATTAATTGCGAAAACAATTTTCCGATGTTTTTGTCATTGAATCATTTAATATTTTCTCCAATTAAAAAATGTATAACGTTTTAATTGTATTATTTGCCCCAAGGACTTGAATGGCATTTTGATGCTCTCCGCTCTATCTCTGGCATCGTTTCTGGGAAAGATGAACTATCCGATTGCTGCCGACACATTCCACATTCAAGGTGGTGGCGGTGGTGTACTGCAATTAATACAACTCCCTCGGGCTAGGTTAAACAAATAAACTTTTGCAACTGCTGTTACAGGCTGCGTTGCTCTCACTCTTTCCCGGTATCTCTCATTCTCTCGCTGCCTGTCTTTCGCTTTCTCTGGGTATCCCTAATAAATGAATGATTGAAGTCAAAAGACAACACGTTCTGGCTACAGATGAAATTAAGTAATGGATGTGCTAACAAACGATACACAGTGTTGAGGAATCGTTTTTTCGTGGTGAGAATTCGATATATATGGAAATTGAACACCCTAAGCAGTCGGAGCGGCTATCCGACTTAGTAGAAAATTTATATGGACTACGGTCCATCGATCCCACAAAAAATCACACTGTTTAGGTATCAGCATAGAGAATACCCCATTTCTCCAACAGAAGTCTAATATTTAAATAATTATAGCTCTCATAAAATTATTTTTCAATTTTGTACATTCCAATGTCTCCAGCGTAATATGAAGCTTGGACCAATAGGTTCTGAGTTAGTGCAAAATTTGAATATTTATACCCTACACCACGAGGTGGTCAGGGTATTATGTCTTTGTGCATTTGTTTGTAACAGGCAAAAGGAAACGAGATAGACCCATAGTTCCTTTTGATGATATGCATAGAATCACATTCTGAGTCGATTTATGTATGTCCGTCCGTCCGTCTGTCCGTCTGTCTATGCATTTTTGTAAACAAAGTACAGTTCGCATTTATTGTCTTGAAATTTTGCACAAATCATTTGTTTGGCACAAGGACGAACCCTATTGAAATTGGAGATAATCGGTCAAAATTTAGATATAGCTCCCATATATATCTTCGTCCGATTTGCCTTTTATTGTGCACCAAACGTGTCATAACAGTCCGAATTGTATGGAATTTTGCACATACGATCAGATTGGAGCTGATAATAAGTATACCAAATTTGATCGAAATCGGTTCAGATATAGCTATAGCTCCCATATATATTGTTCATCCGATTTGCTACTTTTGTCCTCCGCAGCCGTAATATGCACCCTGTAACAACAATATTTGGGAAAATATATCAAATACAGCTCAGAAATACATTTGCTAAATTTTATCGAGATCGGTTCAGATTTGGATATAGCTCCCATATATAACTTCGTCCGATTTACCTTTTATTGTGCACTAAACGTCTAATATTTGTCCAAATGAGATGGAATTTGGTACTTACGACCGAATTGAGTGTAGAAGCTAGTATGTCAAATTTGGTGAAGATCGGTTCAGATAAAGCTATAGCTCCCATATATCTGATTTGTCATATTTGTTACCAACAGCCGTAATATGCATACACACGATAATTAGGGAAATATATCAAATACAGCTCAGAAATATCTTTGCCAAATTTTATCGAGTTCGGTTCCGATTTGGATATAGCTCCCATATATATTTTTATCCGATTTCAAATTAATTGTGCACCAAATGGGCAATACAAGTCCGAACTTAAAAGATACAAATGCTTCGGCATATTTAGTTCTTTGAACTTGAAATTATAATTATAATCATAGCGTGTATGATTGAATTCTCCATAAAAACTTTTAATTGTAATGGGCAGCTCTACTAAATTAGCAAAGTGGTGTAAGTCGGCCCCGGCCGACTTTAAGACTTTCTTTACTGGTTTTATATTTGTATAAACCTTATGGTATCCCTTCTCCCTCTCGAAAGATTTTAATTTTGTATAATCCGAAGTATCTCTATTATATTGATACATTTAGTTCCTGATTCTCTTAAATTTTTCGGAAAATGAATAATATCTCTCATAAAAAGGGAAATAAATATTTATATCGAAAATATATGAAGTTCCATGTTTGGAATCTTTTAGTGCAATTTTTCTCCTTAAACGACTTAAAAAAACGTAAAACTCCTAAAAAGGAAGGAAACCAAGTTTAAAAGTACCAGTTTGCCGAAAGACGTATACCCTCAGCCAATGTTCAATTATTTAATTTTATTTTGACTTCTGTTACGACTATGCAAACTCTTGGAGTGGGTTCTGAAGTATAGGGTCAATATTGTCCATTTCATATCGGACCGAAATAATATGATTTAAATATTGCGAGTATCAGAAGTGGTTCGCAGATATATATGATCTTCATAACAGATCTCGTGTTAGCAAAAATGTTTGCATGTGTGAAATTTGAGGAGAGTTGGATGCATATTTCACTTTCTTTGAGCGTGTTTTGTTTGTCAAAATCTTGAACCGTATGTGGGGGAGGTATCATAAGAAATGGTCTGATCTCTACCATCTTTATAACAGATCTTATGTTGATGGAAATATTGAAATGAAATCAAGTTTGGAATGAAACCGGATGTTAATTTCGCTTTTTTTGAGTTTCATTTAAAGAAGAAGGAGCGGGGCCGATATATCCCATTTTCACAACAGATCTTGTGTTAGTGGATATAATGGAGTGTGTAAAATATAAAGAGAACCTGATGCTTATTTCGGATTTTATAAACGTTTTGGTTATTCAAAACTTTGACACTTTTTGGGGTAGGTACCAGAAGCAATGGTCCATTCTCTACCGTCTTTATAACAGATCCTGTGTTGAAAGAAATATTCAGATGTGCCAAGTCTCAATGGGGTCGGATGCTAATTTCGCGTTTTATGAGCTTAATGGTTATTCAAAAAAAAAAAAAAAAAAAAAAAAAAAAAGGAGTGGATCGAAATATTAACACCAGATCTTGGGTTTATACAAATATTAGGATATGAGAAATTTGAACACAATCGGACTCTTTTTTTAAGACTTACAATTATTCAAAATGTTTACCCTTTGTGGGAGAGGCACTTGATGGAGTGGACCAATATTATCCATTTTCGCACCAGACCTAGAATTGATGCAAATACTCATGTCAGACCCAACAAAGTATATATATTCTTGATCAGCGTAAAATTCTAAGACGATTTAGCCATATCTGTCTGCCTGTCTGTCTGTTGTAATCACGCTATCTTTCGAACAAATTGTGATAGAAGGCTAAAATTTTGCACACATGTATATATTGCCAGTAGTCAGGTTAAGTTCGTAAATGGGCCATGTAGGTCCAAGTTATCATGTAGCCCCCATATAACGGTACCTCCCGATATTCGGTATTTTGATGATTTTAGCGACATTATTCACCGGAATTGTTTCGAATTTGGCATTTGAAGTTCGTAATGGATACTACAGCCTAGGACAGAAAATTATCTGTGCAGGTTCACGCCTTCGTATATCCCTCATGTAACGGTACCCCCCGATATTAGGTATTTCGATGATTTTAGCGACATTATTTACCGGAATCGTTTCAAATTTTGTATTTGAAGTTCGTAATGGATACTACATCCTAAGTCAAAAAATTAACAATGTAGGTCCACGTCTTCATATAGCCCCCATATAACGGTACCTCCCGATATTCGGTATTTGGATGATTTTAGCGACATTATTTAACGGAATCGTTCCAAATGTGGTATTTGAAGTTCGTAATAGATAGTGCAGCATAAAACAGAAAATGAGCCATGTAGGTCCACGTCTTCGTATAGCCCCCATATACCGTACCCCCCCCCCCATATTCGGTATTTTTGAGATTTTAACAGAATTTTTAACGGATTTTATTTCTTTGGAAATTGCCAAATTTGTGCCAAATGGTGGAGGGTATTAAAAGCTCGGACCGGTCGAACTTACAGCTTTTTTACTTGTTTTTTTTTTTTGAAAATTTCGAAATTTCGCGGGGTAGGTACCAGGATGAGTGGACCGATATTGCCCATCTCCGAACTCGATCTAAGTTTGACAAAAATATTAGGATATGCCAAGTTTGGACCAAATCGGATATTCCCTTGGAGAGTTGTCGTGCGAACCAGCCAGTCAGGCAGACGGACGTCGCTAGATCGACTCCAAATGTCCTGCAACGAGTTTGGTCCAAGAAGGGTCTAAAACCGACTAGGCACGTTTTGACAGTATCAAATGATATATACCCTCTCTAGTCATATGGCTAAGGGTGTAATAATAAATCAATAATGAAAAAATTTGCCAAAAAAAGCAGGTAAGTTCAGCCGAACCGATCATTTCACATCCTTCGCCATTTGTGAAGTAACTTATGTGAAAATATGTTAACCTATATAGAATTTGTTCTACAAGAGTCCTACTCTTGTGGCCTTTACCAAATTCAAATTAAGTTGTTCAGGTTAAAAAAAAAAAAAAAAAAAAAAAAATACCGAAAAACTTGGAGTACCCTAACGTGGACCACAGGAGGTAGAGCCTGTTACCAATCCTAAATTCGGAATTTAAAATTATTCATTTAAGGTCATGTCGAATATTCGGAGAGAAATTAAATGGGGCTAGACGATAACGCGGACTACAAAAGACAATATTCTGCAACAGGAAGTTGAACCCGTTATGAACTCTTAATTCCGAATTTCAAATTATTAAATTAGAAACTGTGGGGAGGGGGCTGAACGAAAACGTTGACCTTCGAATTTACCAAAAGACAACTTCATGCAAAATCCTCGATTCCTATAACATGCGGTCTAAAATTTGAATATAATTAAATATCAGTGTTATTTTTTCACATTTCCTACATTCCAATATTTTTAGCAACAAAAGTATAGCGGGAAGATAAAATATATTCACCCACTCTTTCAGATAACTTGACTTGAAGAGGTGAAATTTTTCAAAAACAACATATATTTTGGAGTAGATTTTTTCATTGCTCAAAATTTCAAAAATCATAGCTCTCAAAAAAATTTTATGATTTTCAGATTTTTTTAAAAAGAAAAGAAAAATCTGCTCAAAAAAAAAAACCAAAAAAAATTTCAGATTTTTTTAAAAAGAAAAATCTGCTCAAAAAAAAAAAAAACCAAGTCTCAATCACTGTGCGAAAGTGAAATGAGACAATGTCGCGGGAATTGACATTGAACGTAAGCGAAAGAGATGGAGGACGAGAGAATAAATATAACTAATTTAATTGCACATCGCCGCCTAGAGGGACATGTGAAGGATCTCGTATGCTGTCGCTACAAACGAGTGTTTGGGTATTTAATTCTAGGTGTCAGTTTAATTTCTATCTAAAGACTGTGCATGTGTTGTACAAGTGTGTGTCGTCTGTGTGTGTGTTATCGCTCTGTGTGTTCCTGTGTCTGTGCATATGTGCCTGTGTGAGTGAGTGTGTGTGTGTGGTAATTTTATAGTGAAAGTTGTAGAATAGCTGTCTAGTTGGAAGCCAGTGTAGTGGTATTTACAACACACATATCCACACACATACACACACTCATGTAGATGTAATAATCAATTAGTGAAGCATTCAGTCAAAGTGACAACGACAGAGCCTTACCTTTCCCACGACAGACGACGTGGAGCATCTTCAATGGCACACAGACCAGAAAAATTCATATCATATTGTTGTTGTTGCTGCAGGTGCTGGTAGTGATGCTGCTGATGTTGTTGTTGCTGGTGGTGCTGCTGCTGATGCTGGGACTTTGATGAAATACTGGAACTTGATTGATGTAACAATTTCACTAAACGCCGTGTCAGAGCAATATTCGATGTCGACGACGATGATGTGCTGCTGCTATTCGAAGCATTCGTTTGCGTATTGGAGTTGGAGAAACCGGATGTTGTATTGCTGCTGCTACTGCTGCTATGCTGTTGGTCGGAAGAGGAGACACCACTACTACTTCCACAGCCGCTGAAGCCAGGAATTTGGCAACCACTCTCCACGGTGGGTGTATTGTCAGCCAATGTGGTCGATGTTGAGCCTCCGAATATCGATGCTGAGCGTTTCTTGGAAGCCAAGCGATAGGCACGTGCGGCCACAACATGTGGAGCAGGTATTCTATTATGGCCGAAACGAACAAATGCATGGACGTTGGCGGAAGGAGAGGGGAGAAATGAACAATTGATATTAAAGACATTGATATGGAAGGAATGAGAAGACCAAACGCCATGACAAAATGTGTGCGCAACACACACGCACGCACACACTCGCTGGCAGGCAGGCACACACAGTCGCACAAACACCAAGGCACAACACATCAAACATTGGTTAACATTGAATATGTAATTTACTAATAGTGATAAGCATAAATACATTTTGTTAAATTTAGATAAATATACATATATATGTATGCATAACTACTTAATGACATTGGCAGCAATACGTAACTCATATTGGTTCGCTTGTCATAAATAGTTAAAGTCAATATTAAATTTATTTCAGTATTTCCTAAATATGAAATGGAAATATTTAAGTTAATATTGTCTTCAAAAATATATATTTGTTTTAAATATATTTCATGGTGTTAATCTATTATTGAAAGAACAAGTTAAAAAGCAGTAAGTTCGGCCGGGCCAAACTTTGAATACCATCCACCATTAGGAACGAATTTGGAAATTTTCAAAAAATAAAATCCTTAAAAAATTCTGTTAAAATTTTAAAACAACCGAATATAGCCGTTATATTGGGGTCTATACGACGTGGACCTATAAAGGCATTGTTTGCCATTAGCCATTACCATATTCAAATTCGAAACTTGAAATAAACGGTGAATAATGTAGCTAAAATCATCAAAATATCGTATATAGGGAGGTACCGTTATATCGGAGCTGTGCGAAGACCTGGACCAGCATAGACAATTTTCTGTCACAGGCTATAGCATCCATTACGAACGTCAAAAACGATATCTCAAATAATTTCGTTGGGTATTGTACCTCAACTCGTCAAAATACCAAATATATATGGAGGTACTGATATATGGGGCCTATACGAAGACCTGGACCTGCATAGACAATTTTCTGTCATAGGCTGTAGTATCCATTTCGAACTTCAAATACTAAATTTGAAACAATTCCGGTGAATAATGTCGCTAAATTTATCAAAATACCGAATGTCGGGAGGTACCGTTATATGGGGGCTATATGAAATCGTGGACCTACATGGCCCATTTACGAAATTAACCTTCCTACTGGAAAAATAAACACGTGTGCAGTCTATCTCAATTCCTTCGAAAGATAGCGTGATTACAACAGACAGACAGACAGACGGACAGACAGATAGACGGACATGGCTAAATCGACTTAGAATTTTACGCTGATAGAGAATATATACTTTGTTGGGTCTGACATGAGTATTTCCAGGAATATGCCCTCCATAGTATGGTGGAGGGTATAAAAGTTGTGACACTTTGTGGGTGAGGTACCAAGTCTTGGTTATTCAAAACTTTGACCCATTGTGGGTGAGTTACCAGAAGGAATGTTCCGATATTCCATCTTAACGCCAGACCTTGGGTTAATAAAATTATTGGGATCGGACCCTTACACCACAATTTATAAGAGTTTTAATTATTCAAGATTTTGACTTTTTGTGGGGAAGGTGGCGTGGGCCGATATTATATATTTTCGCACCTGATGCAAATATTTGGATTTGCAAAGTTGGAGCAAATGGTATTATCATTTCTCTTTCTGTGCCAAAAATTTTTATACCCTCCACCAAAAAAGTATGGAGGGTACATTAAGTTCGTCATTCCGTTTGTAACTCATCGAAATAATCATTTTAGACCCAACAAAGTATATATATTCTTGATCAGCGTAAAATTTTAAGACGATTTAGCTACAGTCTAAACGAATTAAGATAGGAAGCTAAAATTGTGCACAGATCTCTTTTTTGTCTGCAGGCAGGCCAAGTTCGAAGATGGAGTATATCGGTCCACTATATCGTATAGCCCCCATATAACG
The DNA here is from genome assembly GCF_030504385.1 of Musca domestica. NCBI lineage: Eukaryota > Metazoa > Arthropoda > Insecta > Diptera > Muscidae > Musca > Musca domestica. The sequence goes on along the minus strand of NW_026712344.1, from coordinate 2,760,765 downwards.
GTACCCCCGGTATTCGGCATTTTGATGATTTTAGCCACATTTTTCAACGGAATTGTCTGAAAATTCAAACAAGGAGTTCCTTGTGGGTATTTTATACCTCGGCAGAGAATTATCTATATAGGTCCACGATATCGAATAGCCCCCATATAACGGTACTCTCCTATATTCGGTATTTTGATTATTTTACCCACATTTTTCCACGGAATTGTCTGAAATTCCACAAAAGGAGTCCCTTGTGGGCATTTTACTCCCTCAAAAAGAATTGTCTATATAGGTCCACGATATCGTATAGCCCCCATATAACTGTACCCCTCGATATTCGGTATTTTGATGATGTTAGCCACATTTTTCAATGGAATTGTCTTAAAATCCACACAAGTAGTTACTTGTGAGTACTTTACCCCCTGAAAGAGAATTGTCTATACAGGTCCACGATATCGTATATCCCCCATATAACGGTACCCTCCGATATTCGGTATTTTTATGATTTTACCCACATTTTTTATCGGAATCCACACAAGGAGTTCCTTGTGGGTACTTTATATCTCGACAGAGAATTATCTATATAGGTCCACGATATCGTATAGCCCTTATATAACGGTACCCTCGATATTCGGTATTTTGATGTTTTTAGCCATATTTTTCAACGGAATGGTCACAAGGGGTTCTTTGTACACAAGGGGTTCTTTGTGAGCACTTTACCCCCTGACATATATAGGTCCACAATAGCGTATATCCCCCATATATCGGCACCTTCCAATATTAGGTATTTGAAAGATTTCAACAGAATTTTCAATGGATTTTATTTTTTTAATATTTTCTAATTCGTTCTAAATGGTGGAGGGTATCCAAAGTTCGGCCCGGCCGAACTTACTGCTTTTTTACTTGTTTTTTTTTTTTTTGAAAATTTCGATCTTTTGTGGGGGAGGTACCAAAAGGAGTGGACTGATATATTCCATCTTAACATCAGACCTTGGGTTAATAAAATTGTTGGGATGTGTGAATTTTGAAGACAATTGGACTCTTACATCACATTTTATAAGAGTTGTAGATTTTGACACTTTGTGGGGGAGGTACTAGATAGAGTGGACCGATATTGTCAGTTTTTGTCCTTTGTGGGGAGGTACCAGAAGGGGTGGAGAAATATTGCCCAGTTTGACAAAAATTTTACAATGTACCCAGCTTGGACCAAATCGGATACTCCATTCGAGAGTTATCGTGCGCACCAGCCAGACAGACAAACGGACGGACGGGTCGCTAGATCGACTCCAAATGTTCTGAAACGGATTTGGCCCAAAGAGACCTAGGATTTAAAACCGTTATTTCGACTAGGCACGTTTTGACCGCATCAAATGATATATACCCTCTCTGGCCATATGACTGAGGTTATAAAAATACGTTTCAGGACATATTGGGGTCGATCTTGCGATACCCTTCTGCCCGTCCGTAATATTTTTACCAAATTTAGATCGAGCAAAGAAATGGGCGAAGTCAGTCGACTAATTCTCGTGCCTGTCATGTAAAATTCCGTTCATTTTCGCATATAGCGGTCCGGATCAGAACAGTTTGCAGATCTATGTTAAACACACATATATATACAAAGGAGTAGTGAAAAATCTGACTGATCTCGTAGTTTAAGGTTACGAATAGTTGAAAAATGATACTTAATTTCTAAAATAGTACCATTTGAATGAAGTTGGAATTTTGAAATTTTGTACTGGGGTCCCCGTGGTTTGGTTGTGATAAAGAGATGGTTTTGCAACTGTGCACAACAAGTGCACGAAAAGTACAAAAAAGTACTACATTTCGTACAATTTCGTATTCGTTGAATAGATAGTGCTTCAAAATTGAAATTTGGTATTAGGGTCGCTGTTCATGTGTAGCCTGGACATATGGAGGTAGTTTCGAAAATTTGTACTATAATTGTACGAAAATTACAGAATGACAACATATTTGGTATTGGATGAAGGAATAGAGATACAATTCTGAAACTTGATATTTAGATTACTGATGGTATCTGTGTTGGTGAAATCCTGAAATGTGATTTTAAGATCACTATAAGTATCTGAGGTTAAGAAATGGAGATTGTTTTGGATATGTGTACCATAATTGTTCGAAATATACTAAATTTTACTAACTTGCGTGTTGGATGAAGGGATAGAGCTGGAATCCCGAAATTGATACAAAGTTGGGTATTGGATGAAGGTATGGAATTGGAACCCGGAAATTTTACATAGAGGATTTGCAAATTCGTACTGTAATTGTTCGAAAAGTACTAAATGGTATTGGGTGAAAAGATAGAAGTGAAATTCTGAAATTTGGTATTGGGGTCACTGTTGGTTTCATGGGTTTACATATGGAGTCGTTGAAATATTTTTGGACAGAAAAAATGGATATGGATCAATGTACAATTGTTTTACTAATATTCTTCTCCATAAACTTCAAAATAAAAGATTTTGAAAACGTTTTGGTGTAAATGATACATTTTTCTTTAAATCTTTCCGAAAAGGAAAAACTGAACAAATTGTACATTTAGGATACTAAGAAGTAAAAAGCAGTAGGTTCGGATGGGCCGAAATATGAATACTTTCCACCATTAGTAAGGAATTTAAAAATTTTCAAAAACATTGCGTTGAAAAATACTGCTAAAATCATAAAATATCGAAAATAGGGAGGTAGCGTTGCATGGGGGCTTTACGAAAATAAAACAAATGATTTTATGTCATTGGATGTACAGGGTTGTCCATATTCGATGGACCCATCTGGCAACGCCATAACTTTTGACAGAGATGTCACATCGCTTAATGACATACCGCGTTTGAAGCGTCAGTCCACAACTAGTCAAAAAGCTTATAAAAAAGGAAATGAGTATCCGATTATTTTGAAGACGAAAGATCTCTTCCTTCTGGTACCTCCCCATTAAACTCAAGATTTAAAATAAATATCAACCCTCTACGTTCGATAAACACCCTCTCAAAGAAAAAAAAAAAAAAATAAATAAATAAAATAATAAACTTTTCGAAAAATAACTTTTCGAGTTATAGAGTGAAGATGGAACTCATCGGCCCATTCTTTCAGGTACCTTCCACACAAAGGGTAAAATAATTATATTTCTATAAGCCATGTTTGTAATGTAAATTTGGAATATGTCGGTCCACTTCTTCCGTAAACAAACCCCCTCCCCCCAAAAATGTTTTTTTTTTTTTTTTATAAATAAAATCAGGTCGCATTTATTTCCGATCCACAAATAAATTTCGCACAAGTCATTTGTTTGAGCCAAGGACAACAACTATAAAAATTTGAAAAAATCGGTCAAAATTTAGATATAGCTCAGATATATATCTTCGTCCGAGTTGATTTTTATTGTGCATCAATTAGTACGAAATTTTGCACATACGACTAAATCAAGTCTAAAAATAAGTATGTCAAATTTAATCGAAATAGGTTCAGATATAGCTATAACTTCCATATATATTGTTCATCCGATTTGTTGTATTTGTCCTTCGCAGCCGTAATATGCACTCTGTTACAACGATATTTGGGGGCATATATCAAATACAGCCCGGATTTATCAAGATCGGTTCAGATATGGATGTAGCTCCCATACATATATCTCCATCCAATTTGCCTTATATTGTGCACCAAACGTGTAATATTAGCCCAAATGGGATGGAATTTAGGACTTACGACCAAATTGAGCCTAGAAACAAGCATGTCAAATTTGATGAAAATCGGTTCAAATATAGAAATAGCTCCCATATATATTGTTTTATTTTATTTGCTTTGTTTAATTGGTACATATAGGGTGAGATGAAAAAACTGCAACCAACTTCAGATTGTTGTCATTTTTAAGCCACTAGTCCGACAGCTGTTAAAATTATTCCAGTGACAGCTCATTATATTGTTTAGAAGCGTACAAAAGCACTTTGGTGAGAGTTTTCTAGAAAGAAAGTTATTCGTGATGGAAGTCAAGCGTGATAGTGTGATTTCTTTATATTTGGCTGGAAAACAATAAGTGGCTATCGTTAGAGCACTGCAGCATTTGAATGTGAATAAATCTCGTACCATCGCTCTTAACCGTGATAATGCTAGCGTACGTAGCCCGACGTCAAGGACGTGGTCGGAAGAAAACAGCAACATCAGCAAAAATGGTTCAAAAAGTAAAGAAGCGACTTGACCGAAACCCGCGTCGCAGTGGCCGAAAAATTGCTCATGAGCTGAACATATCGCAATATTCCATTCGGCAAATATTGAAAAAATGAGCTCGAGCCATAGAAATTCCAAAAAGTACAAGAACTTATACCGCAACAGAAAGAAAATAGACTCAAAAGAGCTAAAGAGTTGCTTCGCTTGGCCGAAAGTGGTGAACTCTCCGATGAGAAAACATTCGTTGTCCAGCAGTTTGTAAACAAACAAAATGATTGTGTTTATTTGCCAAAGAGGTCAGCTGAATATGTGCACCTTAGGTTGACCACCAGAACTCAAGCGTCGGCCATGGCGATGGTGTGGGCCACCATAACAGCTGATGGTCGCTCTCCGCTCGTATTAAGCGACCGTGGCATCAGAATGAATGCCGAATATTAACGCGAAAATATTCTGGAGGGTGTATTAAAGACTTGGGCACGCAAACTTTTGGCCACAGACCTTGGACTTTCCAACAGGACTCAGCACCATCGCATTCAGCACGCGTCACCCAAGAATGATTACAAAATGACGTTCCTCGCTTCCGGATACCAATCCATTGGACTATTGTGTCTGGAGTATTTTGGAAAGCAAGGTTGGCACTAAAAAAATACCAAAGTGTCGATCACCTCAAACAAGCGCTTCGCTGATACTGGCCCAAAAGCGCATAGCAACATTCGGGCAGCGTGTGACGGTTTCATTGGCCGCTTGAAGGCCATAATTCGTGTCAAAGGTGACCAATTCGAACAAATCTAGACTTAATCTACAATTTGATGCTATTTCCGAAATTTTTTAATTTCCTTCAATAAAAGTTAAAAAAATGTAAAAATTAAGGCGTTTAACTTTGTTGCATTTTTTTATCTCACCCTGTTCAAATGCTTCTGTAAAATTTGGTGGAAATCAATTCAGATTTGGATGTACCTTCTATATCTAAGTTACCTCAGATTTCTAATTGTAACTGCTCTAAAGCCGTGATACACATTCTAAAAAGGTTCATAGTTGATAGTCACAAAAATACTTCACATAAGTTCCCAATATTAATGTTTATTTGTTACGGGTTGGCCCCGCCCGGCTTTAGACATTTCTTAATTGGTTTGTATATGTAATAGCGATACTTTAATTATAACCTCAACATATGGTATATATCATTTGATACGGCCAAAACGTCCTCACGGAAATAATGGCTTTAGACCCTAGGTCTCTTTGGACCAAATACGTTTCAGGACATTTGGTATCGATCTTGCGATGTCCGTCCGTCTGTCTGGTTGGCTGGCTGGCTGGTGCGCACGATAACTCTCGAAGGGAGTATCCGATTTGGTCCGAACTTGGTACATTGAAATATTATCAAACTTATATCGAGTTCGGCAATATTGATCCACCCCTTTTGGTACCTCGCCCACAAAAAGTCAAAATTTTTATAGAAAATAATTTATCTCATAGAACAGGAAATTCAATTTTGAGCAAACATTGGGAACCTAATATTTTTATCAACGTTAGGTCATGTACAAAAATGGAATATATCGGTGCACTCCATCAAGTGTTCCCCCACACAGGGTCAACATTTTGAAATAAGAGTCCGATTGTCTTCAAATTTTAAAATTCTCAATATTTTTGTCAACACAAGATTTGATGGTAAGGTCTGACATATATATGTCCACTCTTTCTGGTACCTCCCCCCCAAGCGGATCAAAATTTTCAAAAAGAAAACGCTCATAAAAGTGAAATGAACATCGGATTTTATAAAAATTTCATACGTCCCAATAATTTTACTAACGAATAATCTGGCGTGAAAATGGAATATGTACAATTAATGGAATATGCTGTACCTCTCCTACAAAGTGGCCACATTTTGAATAGTTTTATCTCTCATAAAATACGAAATAAACATCTGATTCTTTCTAAACTTCGCACATTCCAATACACATACACACAGGCTTTGTTGCTAATATGGGATATATTGGCCTATCCCTTCTCGTACCTCCCCACAAAAGTTAAACATTTTGATTATTCGCATAAAATTGGAAATAAATTTTCGATTTTCTTTAAATGTTGCATATCCCAATATTTTTGTGAGTTTTAAATGCATTTCGAAAATGTAATACTCTAGTCCACTATATCACGAAAGTTTCATAATTTTCAAAAATTATTACAGATTTCATATAAATCAAAGGAAGTAGTCGATATAGTCCAGGGCAAGGCAGAGAGCCTCAAAAATTTTTTGAGATTGTATGTGTTTTGAAATAACAAAATATTGCGAGTGTTTTTTTTTGCCTCTCTTTACAGAGTGAGAAATAAATGGTTATCTTTAAATTTTCAATTTAAAAATTTCTGTTTTCAAAACAACTGCGTTGTTAAAAATTAATATTTTGACAGACAATTCGGAGATATATTTGCAGAATTATTTCAATTATGATTCATTTTAAAATTAAAAAAATATATAAGTTGACAATTTCAGCAATTTTATATAATTTTGATGTTATTTGTGTTTAATAATTTCGGACATAACATGCTAACCATCTAAGTAATACCGATTTCCACAGGCTGACATACGCAAATAGTCGTAGAATTTTATGCTGATCAGAAACTCATATTCTGCGTTGGGTTCTAAAATATTATTTCTATGAATTACAAACAGAATGATAAACATCGCATCTTGCTATTTTTCTTAAAATTTAGTCCATTTAGTCCTGTACATGACATTTCATAGAAATCGGGGGATATGAAAATATCTACTACTTTAGAAGGACAATTAATTTGTCGGCCAATATGAAATGAATTCCCTCTTTATACAAATTCTATCAAAAATAAATCAATCAAGTATATAAATCTTAATATTTGTAATTTTTATAATTTCAGAAATAATTGTTTCAAATATGTATTAAGATATATTTATGTGATCTAATATTTCTTACGGTGTATTCATAAAAATATCCGACAGCACCTTCCTCATCGACTGCTCGAATAAAACTAAATATTCTCCTAAAACTAATTTGACATAAAACTCAAAACAATTTGTGTTTTACAGTTGTGTTGGTGAACACACAGATATCCCAAGGGATACTCTTTGCCTAGCCTTGATATAGTCTTAATCTGGCACCTTGTAATATTTTTATTAGACTTATGTCAGATACGAAATGAACGATATTGGCCTACTCCTTCAGTAACTCCCCAATAAGGGGTCAACATTTTCAAAAATTTTAACGCATATCAGAATATATTTTAAAAACCAGTAAAGAAAGTCTTAAAGTCGGGCGGGGTCGACTTTATGATACCCTACACCACTTTGCTGATTTAGTAGAGCTCCGCATAACAATTAAAAGTTTCTATAGGAGAATTCAATCATACACGCTATGATTGCACTTATAATTTAAAGTTCAAAAGACCAAATGTGCCAAAGCATTTGTATCTTTTAAATTCGGACTTGTTTTGCCCAATTGGTGCACAATTAATTTGAAATCGGATAAAAATATATATGGGAGCTATATCCAAATCGGAACCGATCTCGATAAAATTTGGCAAAGATATTTCTGAGCTGTATTTGATATATTTCCCTGAATATCGTTGTTACGGAGTGCATATTACGGCTGTGGGTAACAAATATGACAAATCGGATGAACAGTATGTATGGGAGCTATAGCTATATCTGAACCGATCTTCACCAAATTTGACATACTAGATTCTAGACTCAGTTGGGTCGTAAGTGCCAAATGTCATCCAATTTGGGCAAATATTAGACGTTTGGTGTACAATCAAATGTAAATCGGACGAAGTTATATATGGGAGCTATATCCAAATCTGAACCGATCTCGATGAAATTTAGCAAATATATTTCTGGGCTGTATTTGATATATTTCCCCAAATATTGTTGTTACAAAGTGCATATTACGGCTGCGAACGACAAAAATAGCAAATCGGATGAAAAATATATATGGGAGCTATAGCTATATCTGAACCGATTTCGATCAAATTTGGCATACTTATTTTCAGGCTTAATTTGGTTGTATGTGCAAAATTCCATACTATTCTGATATTACACGTTTGGTGCACAATGAAAGGCAAATCTGACGTAGATATATATGGGAGCTATATCTAAATTTTTACCGATTATCTCCAATTTCAATAGGGTTCGTCCTTGGGCCAAACAAATGTTGTTTGGAAAATTTCATCACAATCGAATAATAAATGCGACCTGCATTTTGTTCACAAAAATACATGGACAGACGGACGGACGGACAGACGGACTGACATGCATAAATCAACTCAGAAAGTGATTCTATGCAGATCATCAAAAGGAACTAGGGGTCTATCTCGTTTCCTTTTGCCTGTTACAAACAAATGCACAAAGACATAATACCCTGACCACCTTGTGGTGTAGGGTAAAAAAAATATCGGTTATACGTACGTCGGCATTAGGTTATACATACGTCGGCAAAACCGACTGATACTTTTTAACTTGTTTTAAATGGCGGAGGAATTAAAGATTCGGCTTTTCAGATTCAGGTTTTCAGAGTACAATCAATTCCTACATTTTTTTTTACAGCAATCTCCAACCAAACTGACTAAAAAAGTATTTAATGGATAGACATTTATCCCCGTCAAAAATATTGTATCTAGGTCCAGATTTTGGAATACCCAAATATTGAATTGTTCCCGAAGGTCCCTGTAACATTTGCCACTGAAGTGGCTGTAATTTGGTGTCTTCTACATATTTTTGTTTATCTCTCATATACGGTATTCTCAAATTTTAGTAACTTCGAAGTGGTGGGTGGGCATGAAAAGTTCGGTCTAGATGATTTTTATTTTTTCATCTTTCATGGAACATGGAACATACCTATATTCTATATATTGTGCCTACACCTACCTACCTACTTATATTCCTAAAATCAATTTCCTCCAAAAAGTGAATTTTATTCGACTTTCCAGTCATTAATTGGGCGGTTATATCTGTTGATAAACCTACTAATGCTTTCTAACTTAAGCTACTTTTTCATCCTGGTGTGAATTTTGCACACACTTTCTGTAACAAATATTTGTCTTACATTGCTTCAATCTTTAATACCAAAACCATTCTAACCAATAATTTTATTACATCGTTACTTTTAAGCAATTATCAGATGCAAATATTTTTTTTTTTTAATAAAACCACTTACCACAACAACGTATTTCAATTAACATTTAATTTGCACATTGAAGAACTTATCCTTCTCTAATCTCAAATCTCTAAACAAAAAGACACACACAAAAACAAACATGCACTTCGAGTAAATGTTGACTGACATTGACCACAAAATTCCTAAGCAATTCGTGTGAATAGCTCGACATGCTTCTTTTTCGTCTTACCTCAGCAGGACGGAACCATCGGCAGCATAACACTCAAAATCATCGGCCGTCGATGATGAGGTTGAGGCTCGATATGGCATCGAAGCATCGGGGGTTTGGGCGCCGGCACCACCACCACCACCTCCAGCTGTCGAGTTACTATAATTTCCGGTTGTACCACCACTGCCGCCAGCAATGGCTGCTTCAACCAAAACAGCACCGGAACTACCATGAGGTGTGCTACCCGAAGATTTACGCCGATAGACAAGGGTTCCATCATCCTTGGGCAGGTTAAGTGATTTTATGCTGAGCGTGTTGTTGTTGTTATTAAAGTTGCTGCTTATGTTGTTGTTACTGATACTGCTGTTGTTATTGTTGTTCCACGGGGCACTACTACAGGCTGCCGATGTGGGTGTGGAGGTGGCCGTTGTAGTTGTTGTATTACGTGTCAATAATGACCAACGATTTCCGCTGCATGTTGAGGCTCTGGCTGAGCTTAATCGTTCCTCTGGAGATTTGGTTGGCAAGTGTGGCATAAAAAGAGAAAGAGAGAGAGACAGAAAAATACAGACACATTAAATTATCACCATACACTGGAAAATTACTGAAAAAATATCGAATCAACAAGGTTCATCCCTCCCTCCCCCATCCATCCCTGCACCCGGCATGTCACAAATGCTTCCTCGTGTGACTTTATTAAAGGACATTATTTCAAATTAAGACAAAGGATCGACACACAGACAGCCACACATACCCTAACGAAAATAAATGTCCATAATGATGCCAATGATGATGATGATGAAAATGGATGGTGATGATGATGACGATGATGCTGTTGTTGTTGAGGATGATAATGCGAACTATTGATGGAAAATTGTAATAATGGAAAATTTCCAATAATAAATGAAATTAAAAAGAAAAAACACACAATTTTTCACACCCCAGCAACAATGACTGTCTGAAGTTCATTGAATGTCTGACAGTAAATTTCGTTGTCAAAAGTAGTCAATTAAGGCGATTTCCATTCAAATGGAATATGAAAAGGCTATTTTTGGGAACGAACAATGGCCAGTCAGTCAGACAATGCCCTGGCATTTTTTACCGCAATTTTAATTAATTGTCTTTTGTTTGTTTTTTTTTGTGTTTTTTTTTTTGGTAAAATTATGATTGACAGGTGAAAATCAGATGATAATAAAAAGTATCGAGAGTCACTTTTCATTAAACACGAAAATTATTTGAGATTTTAAAGTCATCAATATGAAATAATTCTGCTAATACTTAATTAATGACATTTTGCTCTCGCTACTGAAAACGCTAGTTTTAAGTCATCATTTGGAGTTATTCTTGTGGCTGAGCAATAATTTTTCAAAGTCGTTAATTGTGGTTCTGTTTTTAAGTTTGGCTCTCTCTGCCATGTACAAAATGTGTGTGTCCATTTGATTGTAAAACAAGTAAAAAAGCTGTAAGTTCGGCCGGGCCGAACTTTTAATACCCTCCACCATTTGATACAAATTTGGCAATTTCCAAACAATAAAATCCGTTAAAAATTCTGTTAAAATCTTAAAAATACCGAATGCTTATACGACGACGTGGGCCTGCATAGGCAACTTTTGTCATATGTTATTACAATATTTTAATGCGAAACTTGAAGACAAATCTGTTTATAATGTAGCTAAAATCATTAAAATACCGAATATCGGGGGGTACCGTTGTATGGGGGCTATACGAAGACGTGGACCTACATGGCTCATTTTTTGACTTTGGATGAAGTATCCATTACGAACTTCAAATACCAAATTTGAAACGATTTCGGTAAACAATGTCGCTAAAATCACCAAAATACCGAATATCAGGGGGTACCGTTGTAGGGGGGCTATACGAAGGAGTGGACCTACATGGCCCATTTTCTGTTTTATGCTGCAGTATCTATTACGAACTTCAAATAACAAATTTTGAACGATTCCTCTAAATAATGTCGCTAAAATCATCAAAATACCGAATATCGGTGGGTACCGTTATATGGGGGCTATACGAAGACGTGGACCTACATGGCTCATTTTTTGTTTTAGGATGTAGTATCCATTACAAACTTCAAATACCAAATTTGAAACGATTCCGGTAAACAATGTCGCTAAAATCATCAAAATACCGAATATCGGGAGGTACCGTTATATGGGGGCTACACGAAGACGTGGACCTGCACAGACAATTTTCTGGCATGGGCTGGGGTATCCATTACGAACTTCACATGCGAAATTTGAAACAATCCCGGTAAACAATGTCGCTAAAATCATCAAAATACCGAATATCGGGGTACCGTTATATGGGGGCTATATGATAACTTGGACCTACATGGCCAATTTACGAACTTAACCTGCCTACTGGCAAAATATACATGTGTGCACAATTTTAGCCTTCTATCTCAATTTGTTCGAAAGATAGCGTAATTACAACAGACAGACGGACGGACAGACAGACAGACGGACATGGCTAAATCGTCTTAGAATTTTACGCTGATCAAGAATATATATACTTTGTTGGATCTGACATGAGTATTTCGAGGAGTTACAAACGGAATGACAAAATTAATATACCCTCCATAGTATGGTGGAGGGTAAAACAAGTAAAAAAGCAAGTAGTTTGGCCGGACCGAACTGTATTAACAGTTCACCATTTGATAACCTTTAAATGATGTCCTTTATACTGGGACTATACGAAGACGTGGACCTGCATAAGTCATTTTTATACCCTCCACCATAGTATATATTAAGTTTTTAATTCTGTTTGTAACACCTCGAAATATACCTTTTAGACCCCACAAAGTGTATATATTCTTGATCAGAATAAAATTCTATGTCGATTTAGCGATGTGTGTCCGTCTGTGGAAATCACTCTAGCTTCCGAATGAAATGAAGTAAGTTGATAAAATTTGACTCAAATGTATATTATGTCCGCAGGACTTTTGGTATTGAAAATTGGCCATGTAGGTCCACGTAGCCTCCATGTAATGACACCCCCCTTATTTTTGGTGATTTCAGCGATATTATTCACCGCAAATGTTTCAAATGTGGTGTTTTAAGTTCGTAATGGATACTACAGCATATAACAGAAAATTGTCAGTGCAGGTCCACGCTTTCGTATAGCCCTCACATAACGGTACCTCCCGATATTGGGTATTTTGATGATTTTAGCTGCATTATTCACCGGAATTGCTACAAATTTGGTATTTGAAGATGTTAATGGATACTACAGCCTATGACAGGAAATTGTCTGTACAGGTCCACGTCGTCGTAGAGCCCCCATATAACGGTAACTCCCGATATTCGGTATTTTGATGATTTTAGCGACATTATTAACCGGAATTGTTTCAAATGTTGGTATTTGAAGTTCGTAATAGATACTACAGCATTAGACAGAAAATTGCCTGTGCAGGTCCACGTCTTCGTATAGTTCCCATATAACAGTACCTTCCGATATTCGATATTTTAATGATTGTAGCTATATTATTCACCGATATTTTTTATTATTTCGCATTTGAATATTGTAATGGCTTATGACAAAAGTTACCTATGCAGTTCCATGTCGTCGTATAGACCCTAATGTAACAGCTACATTCGGTATTTTTAAGATTTTAACAGAATTTTTAACGGATTTTGTTGTTTTTGAGAATTGCCAATTTCTTTCCAAATGGTGAAGGGTATTCAAAGTTCGGCCCGGCCGAACTTACAGCTTTTTTACTCGTTACCCTTTGTAAGGACATCGATATAATGGCAAAAGAAAACAACTACAAAAGACGATTCACATTAGAAATGTTACATATCATAAATATACCACCGGAAAAAAAGAATGTACTATAAAACCGATACGGACCACTGTGCACATATTTAAAGAACTTTAGTACCAAAGTACAGATGGAAGAAGACTTAGTTCGAATTTGACGTTAAATTAGATTAGACGTTTTCCTTTAAAACAAAACTAATGTAAGATTTGTGTGTTGTGTAATTTCTCTTATCAATTTGTAATCAATTGTGTAATTTGTAACAGATCCCTGAAGGTGATTGTCGATGACAATCGAGATATTGTTATATATAAAATTGGTTTATTGACCTTCAGCCGAGCCATCATCATACATATGATTAACAAAATGTTTGGAACGTTTGTGGATCCCATCTCCATGTTAGATCTTTTGTTTGTGGAAATATTAGGATTTGCCACGTTTGAGAAGAATCCGATGCTCGTTTTGACCCGTCGTCGTGGAGTTACAAGAATAAGTGGTTCGCTCTATCCATTCTTAATATCGAACCTTGTGTTGGTTAAAATGTTGAGATATATAACATTTGAATACAACTTTTTATTAGGGTTATAATTATTCAATATTTTAACACGTTGTGGGGAAGGTACCAGAAGTCAAATATACCAGTACTCCAATACTTGAGTACCAGTGTTCCAATATAACCCATCTTCTTACACCCTGATCTTGTGTTAATAAAAATATTGGAATTTGCCAAATTTGAAAATAATTGTATACTAATTTTGCGTTTCATGAAGTTAATTGTTATTCTAAATATTGAGGTACCACAAGGAGTGGATCGATATGTATATATTCTTCACAGCAGATTTTGTCTTAGTCGGATGCTAATTTCGAATTTTATGAGATTTATAATTGTTCCAAATTTTGACCCTTTGTGGGGGGGGGGGGGGGGTACAAGATGGAGTTGGCCGATATTGTCCATTTTCCCACATGACCTAGCACTGATAAAAATATTGGGATTGGGAAAATTTGTACAAAATTGGATGATCCTTCCTCTTTCTATAAGGTAACTTATCTTCTTTGCAAATGATGTCCTTTTGTGAGAGAGAGTGGACCGATGTTACCCATCTCCGAACTAGGTCTAATTTTCTTAAAAATATTACGATGTACCAAGTTTGGATTAAATCGGATACTCCCTTCGAGAGTTATCGTGAGCACAAGTAAGAGAGAGAGACAGACGGACGGACACCGCTAGATTGATTTGGTCCAAAGAGACCTAGGTTAAAAACCGTTATTTCGATGAGGCATGTTTTGGCCGTATTAAATGACGGACAACGATATAATGACTCCAAATGTCCTTAAAAGGATTTGGTCAAAAGAGACCTAGAGTAAATACCGTTATTTCGATGAGGCAAGTTATGACCGTATTAAATGACGGACACCGCTAGATTGACTCCAAATATCCTGAAACGGATTTGGTCCAAAAAGACCTTAAATGATATATACCCTTCAGCTACATTATTCATCGAATTTTTTTCATGTTCGTATTTGAATATTGTAATTGCTTATGACAAAAGTTGCCAAAAATGTCACCCCAAAAGGAGAAAACTTTGAATAATAATAGCTCTAGTCACGTACGAAATAATGTTTTTGATTTTTTTTTGTAAAATTCAATTTCCCAAGTCGACAGCATTAGATCTCGCCTGAGACCCTTTTCTATAAAGGGTCAACATTTGTATTGATCATAACTTTCATAAATGGAAATTATTTCACAGTTGTATTTTCGCACATTTTGTATTAACATTTGATATAATAAATATTTCGGATATGTAGGTCCAATTTTTATAGTATATGTCACGACAAATTTATGCATACATACAAGGTCAAATGCTGAGTGTTTATATATGTCGTAACACCGACTGAAAGTTTGTAATAAATATTTATGTTAAAAAATTATGAACCAAACGTTGATTTTTAAGGGGATCATCAGACCAACAAACTTAAATTTTTAAGATTTTTTTCGAGGATCAAACATGGACATTTCAAAAAGCATTTAAAAAAAAAAAACTTGGATTTTTTAAAGAGAATTTTTCAAGGGCCGTGGAATTTTAAAATTATTTATTTCAAGAAACATCAACTCAACAAAGGTGCGTTTTTAAGGATATTTGTTTAAAGGAGGTGTATTTTTAACGTTATTTTATTTAAAGGTACATCCGTCCACCAACGTGTACTTTTTAGATTTTTCAAGGACCTTCACACCACTAAAGACGGTCAATTTAAAGACGTTTATTATTTTTAAGAAAAGGCAGACAACAAATTAGTGATTTTTTAAAGAATATCTTATTCAAGGATTGTGGATTTTTAAAATTGTGATTTTTAGGGATCATCGGAACCCTCAACGTTGATTTTTGCGAGAATATTTTTAAGGACTAACAGACCAATAATCTGGATTTTTCAAATCACATTTCCAAGGACAAACAGACTTCCAAACATGGATGTTCTAAAGAATAAGTTTTAAAGGAACCTTCAAACACGAACAAATAAAACAGCAGCTAAGTTCTATTTACTTTTTATACCCTCCACCATTGGGAAGGAAATATGTATGCGATATCGTTAACCTATATAGACAGTTCTATTTCAGGGGATAAAATATTCATAAGGAACTCTTGTGTGGATTTTAAACAATTCCATTGAAAATTGAATCGAATATCGGAAGGTATCGTTATATGGCGGCTATGCGAAAACTTGGACTTGCATTGAAAAATTTCCATTGCAAACATTCAAATAAGAAATTTGAAAAAAATCCGGTGAATACTGTCACTAAAATTATTAAAATACCGAATATCGGGTGTACCATTGAATGGAGGGTATGCGATGTCGTGGACCTATATAGACTGTTCTATTTCATGGGGTACAGTACACAGAAGGAACTCCTTGTGTGGATTTTCAGATAATTCCAATAAGAAATTTGGCTACAATCACCAAAATACAGAATATGGGAAGGTGCCGTTATATACGCTATCATGAACCTATATAGATAAATCTCTTCCAGGGCATAAACTACCCCTAAAGAATTCCTTGTGTAGAAGTTCTGAGAATTCCACTGAAAAATATGGCAAAAATCATCAAAATGCCGAATATAGGAGGGTACCGTTGTATGGGCGCTATACGATATCGTGGATCGATATAGCCCATCTTCGAACTTGACCTGTCTGCAGACAAATGACTGATATGTGCAAAAATTTAGCTTCCTAACTTAATTCGTTTTAACGCCACAGCGATTACAACAGACGGACGGACGGCCAGGACCAAATCGTCTTAGAATTTTACGCTGATAAAAAAAACAGGTGAGATAAAAAAAAATGCAACTTCAGACTGCTGTAATTTCTAAGAGACTAGTCAGACAGCTTTTAAAATTATTCCACTGACAGCTCATTATATTGTTTACAAGCGTACAAAAGCATTTTGGTGAGAATCTTACAGAAAAGTTATTCGTGATGGAATTCAAGCGTGATAGTGTGATTTCTTTATATTTGGCTGGAAAACCACAAGTTGCTATCATTAGAGCACTCCAGCATTTAAATGTGAATAAATCTTATGTGTCTCGTACCATTGCTCGTTACCGATAGCGTAGCCCGACGTCAAAGAAGTGGACGGAAGAAAACAGAAACATCAGCAGAAATGGTTCTAAATATAAAGAAGCGAATTGATCGAAACCCGCGTCGCAGTGGCCGAAGAATGGCTCGTGAGCTGAACATACCGCAAAATTTCCTTCGGCAAATATTGAAAAATAAGCTCGGGGTAAAGCCATTGAAATTCTAAAAAGTGAAAGAACTTACACCGCAACAAAAAGAAAATAGCCTCAAAAGAGCTAAAAAATTGCATCGCTTCGCCGAAAGTGGAGAACTGCCGAATTTGGTTTTCTCCAATGAGGAAACATTCGTTGTCCAGCAGTTTGTAAACAAACAAAATGATCGTGTTTACTTGTCAAAGAGGTCAGCTGAAAATGTGCACCTTCGGTTGGATACCAGTACTCAAGCGCCGGCCATGGTGATGGTGTGGGCCGCCATAACAGCCGATGGTCGCTCTCCGCTCGTATTAATCGAATAAATGCCGAATATTATCGCGAAAATATTCTGGAGGGTGTATTAAAGCCATGGGCAGCCAAACATTTTGGCCTCAGGACCTTGAACATTCCAACAGGACTCAGCACCATCGCACTCAGCTCGTGCCAACCAAGAACGGTTACAAAATGAGATTCCTAGCTTCAGTTCTATTGGCCACTAAAATTTCCGGATGCCAATCCGTTGGGCTATTGAGTCTGGAGTATTTTGGAAAGCAAGGTTGGCACTAAAAAATACCATAGCGTCGATCACCTCAAGCAACCCCTACGTCGGGAATGGGCCAAAATACCGCAGAGCAACATTCGAGCAGCGTTTGACGGTTTCATTGAAAGCCATAATTCGTGCCAAAGGTGACCAATTCGAACAAATCTAAACTTATTCCAATATGTGATGCTATTTCCGACATTTTTTGATTTCCTTCAATAAAATTAAAAAAAAAATGTAAAAATTATGGCGTTTGGCTTTGTTGCAGTTTTGTTTTCTCACCCTGTATATTCTTAATCAGTGTAAAATTCAATGTCGAATTAGCGATATCCGTCCGTTCGCTTATCTGGCCATCTGTGGAAATCACTCTAGCTTCCGAACGAATTGAAAATTGCTGATTGATACAATTTTACTCAGATGTGTGATAGGACTGCGGGACTTTTGATATTGAAAATGGACTATATAGGTCCATGTTTTGATATAACCCCTACATAACTGTTTTTCCAGATATTTTGAAATTTGATGATTTATGTCACACTTATTACTGGATATATTTCCAAGTTGGAATTTGATGTTCCTAATGGGTACTGCCTCCTATGGCAAAACAGTTTTCAAAGAGGTCCGCGTTTTTGTATAGCCCCCATATAACGATACCTCCCTATATTCGGCATTTTGATGATTTTAGCGACATTATTCACCGGAATTGTTTCGTATGTGAATATCGTAATGGTCTATGACAAAAATTGCATATACATGTCTACGTCTTCCTATAGGTCCCAATATAACTCCCTATACTCGTTTTTATGATTTTAGCAGTATTTTTTCAACGGAATTTTCTATTTGAAAATTTACAATTTCGTTCCAAATGGTGGAGGGTATTCAAAGTTCGACCCGGCCGAACTTACTGCTTTTTCACTACTTTCATAATCTTCTGGATTTTCCCCATAATTATTGGAAAATGTTAAAATTTGTTGCACAGTGTAATCAAGGTTTTTTAAAAATCATAAATTCTACCAAGATAGTCTCGTAATAGGTTCTTATTAAAACAAATATATTTTTTGTTGCAAAATAGTCAGGCTTAATACCATCATTGTTGTTTTTTGCAAAAACAAAATACTACGGTATCCCGAACAAACATGCCAACACTGTTCTTTTTTATACCCTACACCACAAGGTGGTCAGGGTATTATGTCTTTGTGCATTTGTTTGTAACAGGCAAAAGGAAACGAGATAGACCCATAGTTCCTTTTGATGATCTGCATAGAATCACATCCTGATTCGATTTATGCATGTCCGTCCGTCCGTCTGTCCATGTATTTTTGTAAACAAAGTACAGTTCGCATTTATTGCCCTATCCAGATGAAATTTTGCACAAATCGTTTGTTTGTCCCAAGGACGAACCCTACTGAAATTGGAGATAATATATATCTTCGTCCGATTTGCCTTTTATTGTGCACCAAACCTGAAAATAAGTATCCTAAATTTGATCGAAATCGGTTCAGATATAGCTATGGCTCCCATATATATTGTTCATCTGACATGTTATTTTTGTCCTCCGCAGCCGTAATATGCACTCTGTAACAAGAATATTTGGGGAAATATATCAAAAACAGTTCAGTTCAGTTCCGATTTGGATATAGCTCCCATATATATTTTTATCCGATTTCAAATTAATTGTGCACCAAATGGGCAGTACACCTCCGAATTTAAAAGATACAAATGCTTCGGCATATTTAGTCCTTTGAACTTTAAATTATAAGCCCACCTTCATTTTACATTCACCACTAGCCATTCAGCCACACACACACACACTATGTATGCATATGGATGTGTGGTGTGGCCGTCAAATTGCCTGTTAATGAAATTTAACAGATTGCAGTGAAATTGTTTTTAATAGAATCAACTTAAAAAAATAATTGCATTGCTTCTGTCCTCCTCCCCCGTCCGGTTCGTCCTGTTAATCTTGTTTGGATTGTCAATGAAAACGATGAAAATGTAAATCATTAAATTGGGAGGAGGAGGTCCGAGGACAGGGGAGGGGGTCACTTTACTATGCCAATGGCATCAATGAATTTTTTTCCGACTCAAGGCAATTGTAGGACATTTTGTTAGAATGAAAAAAAAAAACAAAAATTTTCATGTTCTAGACAACATTTATGGCTGGTGATGTCGCATATTTAAATAAAAGCAAAAATAATAATAAAAACTCAAACAACACCAACAAAAATACATAAGTTAATTTATTGTATAATTTTATGATGGGTCTTCCACGAATATCCAACCATGGCAAGAATGACATAAAAGCTCTTTAGCAGGGATTTGCTGCTTAGTAATAGACTGTCATGTACAGCAGCAATGACAACGACAACAACAACAACGGGAACAACAAATTTGGTCTTTTGGTGATGATAATGCAAAAAATCGTTTTTTTTCTGTGTCTGGCGCTAAAATGTTGTCTTCTTTTATGTCGCCAAACGATAGAAACAATGGCTGAATAAAGAAATTTGTGAATGTCTTTTTTGTTGTAGCGCCGTGCATGTCAACAGCTATGACAATAATGAAGACAATGGCGAGGTAAGCGATAGTGATGCTCTTGTTGCGGTTGCCTTGGCTATAAGTAGAGACTCGCACACATGCCCTCTCACCCTCATCGACGCCCCTCTCCCCCCTCAATGTACACAAAAGATTTTTCCATTTTAAGCAGATTGTCTTCTTAGGTATGTGTGTGTGTATGTTGGTATGCAAAGTTAGGTGGATGGGTGCCCTCTGGACTCTTTGGAGGATTCCATGGTTTTTGTTTTTCAGTTTTTTTTTTTTTTTTTCGAATACATACCCCATTGAAATTGCGATTTATCGGTGTGCAAGGATACCACCGGTATACCCGGAACTATGATTGCAGGCAATGTTCGCGAACGCAACAATGGTGGTGGTACTTTGCCACGGCCAGAACGTCCTTGTTGATTGTTGAGTGCAGCATTTAAGGCTTGAGCTCTGCAAGGATGAGAACAGAGAAAACAACGAAAATATTTAATATTATTTTAAGAATTTTTTATGGCTTCAAATATAGCACAAAAATTTTGTAATATTTTCAATCTATGTATTTTCCAATATATACATATGTATATACACACATATATATACATATATTTAAACGAGTAATGAAACATCTGAATGACTGACCCAGAATGAAAGCCCAGACAGAACTTCTGAAGCAAAAATCTTTAAAATTTGCAAAGTTTCAAAATTCTAGCTTCAATCGTCGTCTGGACTGGATTTTGAAAATTCGTACTAAAATGGTACGGATGGCACTAAAATGTACTAAAAATATAATACTTTATATCGGACAAACGGAATGAGCTTGTCATTTGGAATGAGAGTCACTGATGGAGTTCAGGATAGATGCACAAAAGGGGCTTTGGAAACTCGAACTTTAAGTATACAAAAAGTTCTGAAATGGTACTAAACTTCAAGAACGGTACTATTTGGTATTATGAAAACGGATGCGGCTAAAAAAATTTAAATTTTGTAAGAGAATCAATACTGCACTACAAGTACAGTATTAATATTTGCCCTCGAGGGCAATTCCCATGAACGTCGTTTCTCCCTTTTTATACCCTACACCACAAGGTTGTCAGGGTATTATGTCTTTGTGCCTTTGTTGGTAACAGGCAGAAGGAAACGAGATAGACCCATAGTTCCTTTTGATGATCTGCATAGAATCACATTCTGAGTCAATTTATGCATGTCCGTCCGTCCAGATGAAATTTTGCAGAGATCATTTGTTTGGCCCAAGGACGAACCCTATTGAAATTGGGAATAATCGGTCAAAATTAAGATATAGCTCCCATATATATCTTCGTCCGATTTGTCTTTTATTGTGCACCAAACGTGTAATATCAGCCCGAATTGTATGGAATGTTGCATATACGCCCAAATTAGGCCTGAAAATATGTATGCCAAATTTGATCGAAATCGGTTCAGATATAGCTATAGCTCCCATATACATTGTTCATCCGATTTGTTATTTTTGTCCATCGCCGCCATAATATCTACTCTGCAAAAACAATATTTGGGAAAATATATCAAATGCAGCTCAGAAATACATTTGCTAAATTTTATCGAGATCGCTTCAGATTTGGATATAGCTCCCATATATATCTTTATCCGATTTCAAATTAATTGTGCACCAAATGGGCAATAAATGTCCGAAAAGATACAAATGCTTCGGCATATTTAGCCCTTTGAACTTTAAGTTATAATTATAATCATAGCGTGTATGATAGAATTCTCCCATAAAAACTTTTAAGTGTTATGTGGAGCTCTACTAAATTAGCAAAGTGGTGTAGGGTACCATAAAGTCGGCACCACCCGATTTTAAGACTTTCTTTACTGGTTTTGTACTGGCAATGCCATATCATTGGTTCTTTTTTGATCAATGTTTTCCTGCTCTCTTGCTCTCTGAGTAAAAAAGGAGGAACAATTGGATGAGGAAAAGAAGAAGAATAGTCTTCTATTAGATTTTTTAATTGTTTTGCGACATTTGACCAAGAAGGTCGTTAAAGTAAAATTGTGCCCCCAATAATTGTGGAAACAAAATAAAAAACTGAAGTCAGAAAATTTGTGCGTTTGATTTCGAAGCGAGGATCGACACAGTGGTAGCGTTTCGTCTTCAGAAAAAGAAAAGAAACTGCAAAGGAACCCTTGCCCAAGTAGGAGCATTTACCCGAACCAGAAGTGCAGGTAACCAGTCGATCAGGGAAACTGACTTCGTGGTGACCGACAGTAGCTAAATTGTCTAGTCCCGTCAACAGTTGGGAAGCATGTTTGATATATGAAGGTGGTTTTGCAAATATGTCTTAAGTGTGTGAACTGTACTAAATAGTACTATGTTTGGTACAATTTAGTATTGGGTGATTGGATGAAGCTGAAATTTTGAAATTTTTTATTGTGGTCCCTGTAGGTGGTTGATTTGTATTAAAGAGGTGGCTGTGGAATTGTGTGCTCCAAGTGCACGAAAAGTACTACATAGTACTATATTTGGTACAAATTGGTATTGGGTGAACAGATGTTGCTTGAGATCTGAAATTTGATGTCACGGTCGTTTTCCATATGTAGCCTGGACATATGGAGGTGGTGTCAAAAATGTGTACCATAATTGAATTAAAAGTACTAAATGGTACTACATTTGGTACTGGGTGAATGGATGGGCTGGAATATTCAAATTTAACATTGAGGTTTTTGCGTAACAGGAACTGAGATTTGGCGGTGTTTTGGAAAAGCGTCCTATATTTGTACCAAAAGTACTGAATATTACTTAAGTTTTGCATTGGGTGAAGGAATAAAGCTGAAATCTCGAGATTTAATATTGAGGTCTCTGTTGGTATGTTGGAAGGGATTTTCGATGTGTGTACTAGAGTAGTACGAAAAGTATAAATAGTAACAAAATTGGTATTTGGTGAAGAGATAGGGCTGGATTCTATAAATATGATACTGAGGTATCTGTTGGTAACAGAAATTGAGATATGGAAGTGTGTACTATAGTAGTACGAAAAGTACTAAATAGTAGTAAAATTGGTATTGGGTGAAGATTTAGGGCTGTATTCTTTAAATTTGACATTGGGATCTCTGTTGGTATCTGAAATTGAGAAATGGATGAGGTTTTGGAAATGTGTACTTTAATTGTTCGAAAAGTATTACATAGTACGAAATTTAGTAATGGGTGAATGGATGGGCTGCAATGTTAAAATTTAATATTGACGTCATTTTTGGTATCAGGAACTGAGATTTGGCAGGTAGTTTGGAAAAGCGTCCTATATTTGTACGAAAATACTAGATAGGACTAAATTTGGTATTGGGTGAAGGAATAGAGCTAATATTGAGGTATCTCTTGGTATATTGGATCAAGAAATGGAAGTGGTTTTGGAAATGTGTACTATAATCGTGTAAAAAGTACTAAATAGTTCTAAAATTGGGATTGGCTGAAGAGATGGGTCTGCATTTGTTAAATTTGATATTGAGATCTCTGTTGGAACCAAAAAATTTAGAAATTTGACGATGGACGATTGGAAATGCGTCCTTTATTTGTATTAAATGGTACTAAGTTTAGGTAAAGGGATAGAGCTGGAATCCTCATATTTTTTTATTAAGGTCTCTGCTGGTAGCTAGGATTGAGATATGGAAGTGGTTTGGAAATGTGTACTATAATTTTACGAAATGTGTTAAGAAGTACTAAATTTCTTATAAGGTGAAGAAATAGAGCAGAACCCCTGGAATTAGATGTTGTTGTTGTTGTTGTAGTTGTTGTAGCAGCAGTACATGTATGTGTTTGCATTCTGCTAATCTGGTTTAGGCTCCAGTTATAAAAATTCGGCTACTTTAATGGGCTGTATCCAGAGATATTCTGGAGTGAGATATTCTGGGTAGGTTTGGCCGTGCAATTAAGGAGATGCAGCATATTGTGCGGGCCTTCAGCTGCAATGAATGGAGAGTGGACTCCGAGGACGGCATTCATTTTGTAACTGCTAATAGCATTCGCGACTGCTTCGGTATGAATGACACTCAGATTTGCCTGATAGGCTTCTTGATCAGGAGGTTCTCTCTTATAACGTTGGACCTCGCTCTCTAGATCGTTTATGTCCTTCCTGACACGCCTGTGTGGGGGAGTTGTATCCACCATATGATGGTTGGGATGACTCATGTAGATGGTCCACTGGTGTCATATGAAGGCACCCTGTCACAATTCTCAGGGCAGAATTTTGGCGCATCTGGGGGAATTCGATGTGAATGTAAATGTTGGTGTCTGTGGTTGAGAGCGGGAACTGAGTGGTACTAAATTTGGTACTTGGAGAAATTGCAGAGCTAACATTTAATATTTAGGTCACTGTTGGTACCTGCGGTTAAGATATTAAGATTGTTGTACTAAAATTGTTCGAAAAGTACTAATGGCTTCTACATTTTGGTATTGGGTGTAGGGATAGAGATGAAATCATGAAATTTGATATTGAGGTCACTAGTGGCTTTCAGGGGTTACATATAGAGAGACGTTGAAATATTTTTGGACAGAAACAAGTAAAAAAGCTGTAAGTTCGACCGGGCCGGATTTTGAATACCCTCCACCATTTGGAATGAATTTGGCAATTTTCAAAAAAAAAAAAAATAAATAAATAAAATCCGTTAAAAATTCTGTTAAAATCTTAAAAATACCGAATGTAGCCGTTATATTAGGGTCTATACGACGACGTGGACCTGCATCATCAGAATCATAAAAACCTGCAGAGACAATTTTCTGTCATAGGCTGTAGTATGCATTACGAACTCCAAATACCATATTTGAAACAATTCCGATGAATAATGTCGCTAAAATCTTCAAAGTACCGAATATCGGTAGGTACCGTTAACGTGGACCTACATTGCCCATTTTCAATACCAAAAGTCTTGCAGACATAATATACATTTAAATTAAATTTTATCAACCTACTTCATTTCGTTCGGAAACTAGAGAGATTTCCACAGGCGGACGGACATCGCTAAATCGGCATAGCATTTTTATGCTGATCAAGAATATGTTTATATTTTGTGGGGTCTTAAATGTATATTTTGGGGTTTTACAAACGGAATGACAAACTCAATATACCCTCCATACTATGATGGAGGGTATAAAAATGGAAGTGGGTCCATTGTGTCCATTTGAAGACTTTTTGGTGAAGAGGGAAAATATTTTGCCATTATTCCTTCCGAAAAAGAAAAGACTTGAATAATATATAAAACCTTGAAAATCTGAAAATTTAGTAGAAATGTATGAAATACGAACTGTTGGAACTAATTTAAAATTTTAAGTACACTTTTCGCTGATGAAGTTACTATCCATAAAAATCAAAATATCAAAATATCCATAAAAATCTATACATATTGGTTTCTTGAAAATATCCATGAAATCCAAAAGAAGTGTCTTTCAAAATGCATGAGTGGTGGTTTTTCTAAAATATGCATAACGTTTCCTTGTAGTGCCTTAAATATTTTCTGCACACATACCCTTTATCATGTCTGCAATGCTTTTCTCTCCGCTTGTCTTCAATCTGATAATTCCTTTTTGATTTAATAACGACTTTACTATTTCTCTTTCCCATGAATAAGAAAAAGTAGGAAAATTCAAAACTCAAACAAGAAAATGTTTTCAAAAACTTTCGAAACAATTTCCTTGCCCGCAAGAACATTTATTACTTTAATTTACTAGTATCTCTCACACAAAGTTACTGTATTCGTTCGATACATTACCATATCTGACTTATTTTAAATTCCCCCTAACACGGACACAAGTTTGTGCATAAATTTCTTTTCAATAAAAGAAGAAATTTAAAAGACAATTCATGTTAGTCTTTTTGTTCTTTTACAGAAAATGATTCGGAGAAAAAGTATTTTCAAAATGTTGAAAAATAATAGTCAATGTATGTCGCCTTCACTTCTCTTTTTGTTTGTCATTTCTTGAGAATTTTTCCAATACAAGTGATAATGGATGGACGGATGGCTGGATGGATAGATGCCCTGATGTGGGTGCAAAATTGGCAAAGTTCTTCTTCCACGAAATGACTTCGAAATGCCGATGATTGTTCATCAGCATTCATTCATGTAAATTAAATGAATTGCATAAATATGTAATAAGTTTGTATTGATTTTTTTTCTGATTGTTTTTCAAATTTCATAGAATTGGTAAAATTTTTAATTGCTGGTAAAGTGGTAAATTTATAAGTATATTTGCGGTACACAAAAACTTATTAGTATAAAACGAAAAGACGCTGGGATGTTGTAACAGGTAATGCAATTTTTCAAATTACGGTTTTTTTTTAATTTTTTTCTTTTAAAAACAAAAAGTTTATTTAACAATTTAAAAAACATTAAGTTCGGCCGGGCCGAACTTTCAATGCTCTCCACCATAGGGTAAAGGAAACATTTTTATATAAAAGTATCTGAATTCAAGCGTGTTTCACTTTAAATTTCATATACCAGTAAGACCGTTTTTTTATAAAAAAAACCCCTAAAGTTACTGAGGCCGTTATATGGGGCCATACCAGAACGGGAACCTCTATAGACAATAATATACTTCAAGGATTTTCATCCATAAAATTTTCTAAAATTCCAAATTTGAAACCATTATTTGGGTAAATGTGACTAGGATTATCAAAATACCGAAAATCGGTGGGTATAGAAAATGTGGAAATAAATATTTAATGTTCTGCCACCGGGCTGGAACCAATTTTGACCAACAAATTTCAATTTTTAGACAAATTCGTAGGAAAATGTGGCAAAAATCATCAAAAAACGCGGACCTATACATACAATGTTTCACCATACGAGCTAAAACCCGTTATGACCTACAAATACCAATTTTTATACAAATCCGAGAAAAAATGTGGCAAAAATTATCAAAATACAGAATATCTGCAGGTAAAGTTATATTGGGTCTATACAAAAACGTGGAATTATCTATGCTATATTTCGCCACCGGAGCAAGAGCCCATTATGAATAACAAATTCCAATTTTTAGACAAATCCGTAGAAAAAATGTGGCAAAAATTATCAAAATACAGAATAGCTGCAGGTAAAGTTATATTGGGTCTATACAAAAACGTGGACCTATCTATACTATATTTCGCCACCGGAGTTGGAACCCATTATGACCAACAAATTCCAATTTTTAGACAAATTCGCGAAAAATGTGGAAAAAAATCATTTTGATGAAAAAATCAATATACGGAGGTACTGTTGTATGGGGCCTATACCAAAACCTGGACCTATACATACAATGTTTCGCCACACAAGCTAGAACCCATTATGACCTACAAATTCCAGTTTTTAGACAAATCCGTGAGAAAATGTGACAAAATATCATCAAAATACCGAATATTGGGAGGAACCGTTGTATGGGGACAAAAGAGAAACGTGGACCTATACATACAATGTTTCGCCTCAGGAGCTAGAACCCAATATGACCTACAAATACCAATTTCTGGGCAAATCCATAAAAAAATATGTATGCAAAAATCATCAGAACACCGTATATCGAAATGAACCGTTATATGGGAGCAATACTGAAACGTGGACATACAATATTTCGTCATACGAGGTAGAACCCATTATGAAATACAAATACCGATTTTTAGACAAATTCGTGGGAAAAAGTGGCAAAAATCATCAAAATACCGAATATCGGGAGATAACGTTATATGGGGCTATACAACAATGTGGACCTATACATACAATACTTCCCCACCTATTATGACCTACAAAAACAATTTTTTGAAAAATCCGTGGAAAAAATGTGGGGAAAAATCATCAAAATACCGAACATCGACAGGTAAAGTTATATGGGGTCTATATCAAATGTTTCGCCACCAGAACTAGAACCAATTATGACCCACAAATACCAATTTTTAGACAAATTGATGAAAAATCATCAAAATACCGAATATCGGGAGGTACCGTTGTATGGGGTCGATACAAAATCGTGGACATATATCTTCAATGTTTCGCCACACGAGCTAGAACTCATTATACAAATACCCTACAAATACCAATTTTTTGACAAATTCGTGAAAAAATGTGGCAAAAATCATCAAAATACCAAATATCGGGAGGTACCGTTGTATGGGGCCTATACCAAGACGTGGACCTATACATAGAATTTTTCACCACCGGAGCAAGAACACATCATGACCAAAAAATTCCAATTTTTAGACAAATTCGCAAAAAAAAATGTGGCGAAAATCATTAAAATACCGAATATGGGGAGGTAACGTTATATGGGGTCTATACCAAGACGTGGATCGAATAATGTGGGCTGTATCGTGACTTCAATAGACAGATAGACAGACGGACATTGTTAAATCGACTTAGAATTTTATACTGATTATGAATTTAGGGTGAGATGAAAAAACTGCAACCAACTTCAGACTGTTGTCATTTCTATGCCACTCGTCCGACAGCTGTAGAAATTATTCCAGTGACAGCTCATTATAATGCTTACAAGAGTACAAAAGAATTTTGGTAAGAATTTTCCGTGATGGAATTCAAGCGTGATAGTGTGATTTCTTTATATTTGGCTAGAAAAGCACAAGTGCCTATCGTTAGATCACTCCAGCATTTAAATATGTCTCGTACCATCGCTCGTTACCGTAATGCTGGTAGCGTAGACCGACGTCATGAAAGTGGACGGAAGAAAACAGCAACATCAGCAGAACTGGTTCGAAAGGTAACGAAGTGACTTGATTGAAACCCTCGTGGCAGTGGCCAAAAATGGCTCGTGAGCTGAATATATCGTAATATTCCATTCACCAAATATTGAAAAATGAGCTCGGGGTAAAGCCTCTGAAATTCCAAAAAGTTCAAGAACTTATACCGCAACAGAAAGAATAAAAAGGTCAGCTGAAAATGTGCACCTTCGGTGGGCCTCCAGAACTCAAGCGCCGGCCATCGTGTGGACCGCCATAACAGCCGATGGTCGCTCTCCGCTCGTATAAATCGATAGTGGCATTAGAATAAATGCCGAATATTATCGCGAAAATATTCTGGAGGGTGTATTAAAGCTCTGGGCACGCAAACATTCTGGCAGCAGACCTTGGACATTCCAACAGGACTCAGCACCATCGCCCTCAGCACGCGCAACCCAAGAATAGTTACAAAATTATTCCAAAATTTGATGTTATTTCCGACATTTTCTGCTTTCATTCAATAAAATTAAAAAAAAAAAAAATTAAAAAATATTGCTTTTGATTTTGCAGATTGTTGCAGTTTTTATACCCTACACCACAAGGTGGTCAGGGTATTATGTCTTTGTGCATTTGTTTGTAACAGGCAAAAGGAAACGAGATAGACCCATAGTTCCTTTTGATGATCAGCATAGAATCACATTCTGAGTCGATTTATGCATGTCCGTCCGTCCGTCTGTCTGTCCATGTATTTTTGTAAACAAAGTACAGTTCGCATTTATTGTCCTATCCAGATGAAATTTTGCACAGATCATTTGTTTGGCCCAAGGACGAACCCTATTGAAATTGGAGATAATCGGTCAAAATTTAGATATAGCTCCCATATATGTCTTCGTCCGATTTGCCTTTTATTGTGCACCAAACGTGTAATATCAATCCGAATTGTATGGAATTTTGCACGTACGATCAGATTGGACCTGAAAATAAGTAATGTCGAAATCGGTTCAGATATAGCTATAGCTTCCATATATATATGTTATTTTTGTCCTCCGCAGCCGTAATATGCACTCTGTAACAGCAATATTTGGGGAAATATATCAAATACAGCTCAGAAATACATTTGCTAAATTTTATCGAGATCTGTTCAGATTTGGATATAGCTCTCATATATAACTTCGTCCGATTTACCTTTGATTGTGCACCAAATATTTAATATTTGGCCAAATTGGATGAAATATGGCAATTACGACAGAATTGAGTTTAGAAGCTAGTGCGTCAAATTTGGTGAAGATCGGTTCAGAAATAGGTATAGCTCCCATATATACTGTTCATTCGATTTGTCCAATTTGTTACCCACAGCCGTAATATGCACTCCAACGAGTGCATACCCACGATATTCAGGGAAATATATCAAATACAGCTCAGAAATATCTTTGCAAAATTTTATCGAGATCGGTTCCGATTTGGATATAGCTCCAATATATATTTTTATCCGATTTCACATTAATTGTGCACCAAATGGGCAATACAAGTCCGAATTTAAAAGATACAAACGCCTCGGCATATTTAGTCTTTTAAACTTTAAATTATAATTATAATCATAGCGTATATGATTGAATTCTCCCATAAAAACTTTTAATTGTTATGTGCAGCTTTACTAAATTAGCAAAGTGGTGTAGGGTATCATGAAGTCGGCCCCGGCCGACTTTAAAACTTTCTTTACTGGTTTTTATCTCACCCTATATATATAGATAGATAGTCCTTAATCCGATTAAAGACAAACTTTTTAAACAAATTATAAATTTCTCAAAATTATGTTCCGGTTCAACCCAATCTAAATCCTTACGACCTGTATGTTATGTGTGTGAGTGACAAGTAACTGCCCATTTTTTTAGTTTTTCTTTGTTTCTCATTTCAAATAGAAAATTTTGTCAAGAGATTTGTTTCAGAGTCAAGTTAATTGATTTGTCCATTGACATGTGCATTTTGCCATTCACTTCCAATTGAATTATTTCGAACACAAATACTCAAAAGCAATTAAATTTAATAACTCGACAAATATTTGAATGCTTTGTAATGCATGAATGGCTCCAGTGTATCGGTTTAATGCCAGGTTATATATAGCACATTTCATTTGAAGCTTACAAAAATATCAAATACAAAATAAATAAGATTATGGTGTTGAACTAAACAAAAGAAGTCACGTGTTGTGAGAATTAAGTCTTTATGCAATTTTGAGGAGATGGATGTCTATTCAATTACTGACAGGGGGCATATGCAAATATTTGGGTGGAAGGGGATTACATTTTTAAACTAAATGAAATAATTATTTGTTTGTTAGTCAATAATTTATAATGGGAAATAAATAAGATTAGTTAAATGAACATTTTATATTTTTCATTAAAGAAAAACTCAATGGAATAGGAAATGCATATTCACCAAAATCGTTTAAAAAATTTGCAGTATAAATTACACTGTGCGACAAATTTCAGTTAGTTTATTATTACGGGAAAATGAAGCAAATTATGAAAGTGGAGCTAAAAAAGAAGACACGTGTACGAGGGTGGTTCGGAAACTTCTTAGAATATTGATTAAAGAGAATAGTTAGTTTTTCAAAAATGTTTTCATTTTTATACCCTACACCACAAGGTGGTCAGGGTATTATGTCTTTGTGCATTTGTTTGTAACAGGCAGAAGGAAACGAGATAGACCCATAGTTCCTTTTGATGATCTGCATAGAATCACATTCTGAGTCGATTTATGCATGTCCGTCCGTCCGTCTGTCCATGTATTTTTGTAAACAAAGTACAGGTCGCATTTATTGCCCGATCCAGATGAAATTTTGCAAAGATCTTTTGTTTGGCCCAAGGACGAACCCTATTGAAATTGGAGATAATCGGTCAAAATTTAGATATAGCTCTCATTGCATTTGCATTTTATTGTGCACCAAACGTGTAATATCAGCCCGAATTGTATGGAATTTTGCATATACACCCAAATTAGGCCTGAAAATATGTGTGCCAAATTTGATCGAAATCGGTTCAGATATAGCTATAGCTCCCATATATATTTTTCATCCGATTTGTTATTTTTGTCCACCGCAGCCGTAATATGCACTCTGTAACAACAATATTTGGGGAAATATATCAAATGCAGCTCAGAAATACCTTTGCTAAATTTTATCGAGATTGGTTCAGATTTGGATATAGCTCCCATATATAACTTCGTCCGATTTACCATTTATTGTGCACCAAACGTCTAATATTTGTCCAAATGGGATGGATTTGGGAACTTACGACCGAATTGAGTCTAGAAGCTAGTATGTCAAATTTAGTGAAGATCGGTTCAGATATAGCTATAGCTTCCATATATATTATTCATCCGATTTGTTATATTTGTTACCCACAACCGTAATATGCACTCCTTAACAACGATATTCAGGGAAATATATCAAATACAGCATAAATTCTCCCATAAAAACTTTTAATTGTTATGTGGAGCTCTACTTAATTAGCAAAGTGGTGTAGGGTATCATAAAGTCGGCCCGCCCGACTTGAAGACTTTCTTTCCTGGTTCAATATAATCTTCTGAAACTTCAATACACTTAGTCCAACGCTTTTCTAACAAGTCTATCCCTTGATTAAAATAGTTTTCCTCAAGGTCTTCAAAATAGTGGTTTGCAACTTTAATTGCATCTTCATTTGAGGCAAAACGCTTGCCAGAAAGGCATTTTTTTTTTTTTTGGATTTGGGAACCAGTAAATGTCACTGGAAGCTAAATAAGGAGGTGGTCAAGCAATTCGTACTTTAATTCGTTGATTTTTTCCACTGTTAAAACACTTCTGTGCGCTGGTGCGTTCATTTTCTTGATGAAAAATTATTATTTTTTGTGTTGTTAGCCATTACGTTTTTCTCGAATTTTTACTCTCAATTGATCCAAAGGTTGCAATAGTACTCTGAATGTATTGCTTTACCCTATTGCAGATAGTCAATCACTAAACTACCTTTGAAGTCCCGAAAAACCGTTGCCATAACCTTACCAGCCAATTGAATTGTTTTTGCCTTCTTTGGGGCACTTCCTCCAGCTTCAGTCCATTGCTTGGATTCTTCTTTTGTCTCTGAAGTACAGGGAGAGATAAAAAACAGCAACTAACTTCAAACTGCTGTCATCTCTAAACCACTCGTCCGACAGCTGTTAAAATTATTAAAGTGACAGCTCATTGTATTGTTTACAAGCGTACAAAAAATTTTTTGTGAGAATTTTCCAGAAAAAAAGTAACTTGTGATGGAATTCAATCGTGATAGTGTGATTTCTTTACATTTGGCTGGAAAACCACAAATGACTATCGTTAGAGCAATCCAGCATTTAAATGTGAATAAATCTTTTGTATCTCGTACCCATCGCTCGTTACCGTGATACTGGTAGCGTAGCCCGACGTCAAGGAAGTGGATGGAAGAAAACAGCAACATCAGCAGAAATGGTTTGAAAAGTAAAGAAGCGACTTTATCGAAACCCGCGTCGCAGTGGCTGGAAAGTGGCTCGTGAGCTGAACATATCGCAATATTCCATTCGGCAAATATTGAAAAATTAGCTTGGGGTAAAGCCGTTGAAAGTTCCAAAAACGCAAGAACTTATACCGCAACAGAAAGAAAATAGACAAATGACTATCGTTAGAGCACACCAGCATTTAAATGTGAATAAATATTTTGTGTCTCGTACCATCGCTCGTTAGCGTGATACTGGTAACATAGCCCGACGTAAAGTAAGTGAGCGAAAAAAAAAACTGCAACATCAGCAGAATTGTTTTGAAATGTAAAGAAGCGACTTTATCGAAACCCGCGTCGCAGTGGCCGGAAAGTGGCTCGTGAGCTGAACATATCGCAATATACCATTCGCAAATATTGAAAACTTAGCTTGGGGTAAAGCCGTTGAAAGTTCCAAAAACGCAAGAACTTATACCGCAACAGAAAGAAAATAGACTCAAAAGAGCTAAAGAGTTGCTTCGCTTGGTCGGAAGTGGTGAACTGCCGAATTTGCTTTTCTCCGATGAGAAAACATTCGTTGTCCAGCAGTTTGTAAACAAACATATTTGTCGTATTTATTTGCCAAAGAGGTCAGCTGAAAATGTACACCTTCGGTTGGCCGCCAGAACTCAAGCGCCGGCCATGGTGACGGCGTGGGCCGCCTTAACAGCCTATGGTCGCTCTTAGCTTGTATTGATCGAATGTGGCATTAGAATAAATGTCGAATATTATCGCGAAAATATTTTGGCCGCAAACCTTGGACATTCCAAAAGGACTCAGCACCATAACACTCAGCACGTGCCACCCAAAAATGGTTACAAACTGAGGTTCGCCGATTCATTCCCAGCACACAATGGCAACCAAATTGTCCGTATACCAATCCGTTGCACCATCGCACTCAGCACGCGCCACCTAAGAATGGGTACAAAATGAGGCTGGAAATGAAGCTAGGTCATTTCCAGCACACAGTGGCCACCAAAATCTCCGTATACCAATCCCTTGGACTATTGTGTCTGGAATATTTTGGAAAGCAAGGTTGGCACTAAAACATACCAAAATGTCGATCACCTCAAGCAAGCGTTTCGCCGGGAATGCGCCAAAATACCGCCGAGCAACATTCGGACAGCGTGTGAAGGTTTCATTGGCCGTTTGAAGGCCATAATTCGTGCCAAACGTGACCAATTCGAACATATCTAAACCTATTCTAAAATTTAATGCTATTTCCGACATATTTTGCTTTCATTCAACAAAATTAAAAAAATTATAAAAATTATGGCATTTGACTTTGTTGCAGTTTTTTTTTATCTCATACCCTCCCCTTCAACAGATAAAGTTGTTTGCACTCTATTGCGCATACCAATGTGATGGTGTAGATATTTCATATAACGTTCATTACATCGGACTTATCATTAAAAATGCATCAACTCAATTAAGTCTATGCATTTTAAATCATTGCAATCGAATTACATTTTTTGTTCAACAACAGTTTATCTCATAATAGCCTTTAAATGTTTTATTTAATTTCAATTGTTTTTAATTACAATTTTTATTAAATGGTTTAACATTTGAACACAATATCAGTACAAGTAATTGCTTAAACGTTTTGTAAATTATTCAATTTCAGATAAATTATTAGTTATTTTACAGCACATCTGTTCAGTGGAGTCAAACTTTTCATAGCCTTTCAAAGTTGAACATTAGTTGTGGGTATATATATTTCGACAAATGTTCTATCCGTTTTTGTGCTTTATAAGCAGTAGCCTATGTAGAATTTTTCCCTGAGCCATTATTTTGACCCAAAAAATGGATGGATGGAGAGAAATATGTTGACAAAATTTTTGTGAACATCAAAATACTACAATTTTTTTAAAAGACCGACATCACACCAGTGCAAAATCATTTCTCTCTCTTCTCTCTCTCAAATACAATTCCATTTGGTGTTCAAACATTTCTCTTTATTAAGAAGTTGCTACTTCATCACAGCTAAAGTAAATCCAACTGACACCGGGGCGTATACATCATGGGTAATTTAATTATGCCAACCACATAAATCATACGCCGCAGTGGAAAATTTTCTCACACAATGGTGAATTCAAAGATTTACAATTGTATTGTATTTGTGCGTGTGTGTGTGTGAGTGTCTGGTTGAATGAATGAATGAATTATCCTTCACTCGCGGTGTTATTCGCACTCATTATCTTCTATTTTATTTTCCATCAACTAATTGTTCTATTGTTTGATAAGTATTTGCACTTGTCTTTATCACTACGTGGCTGTGTTGAATGGTGAGGGCATGAGGGGCGGGGTCAAAGCCATTGTAGTGGTATAAAAGCTCCAACTGGTTTTGACTTTTAGATAAGGTCAACTCACTGCATTCGGTTTGCCCACACACAGTATTTTCTGTGATCTCTTTATCTCTCTCTCTCTCTCTTCTTTTTCTTCCTTTTGTCTCTGTGAATAAAGTGCGACACGCAATTAATTTCTTGAAAAATAATTAAATTAATTTACATTTACATTTTCATTTGCTTTTTGTTTTTTTAATTAAACATTGTGTTGGGGATTTGAGTGGAAAATTCTGAAGAGTTAGATTTCATTTTCATTTGAAATTTCTGGAATGCAAATGAGGTCAAATAGAGGTTAATTTACATGTAATGTGTCATGAAATACATTCCATAATTTTTTATTAGGATTTTTTCATAACAGGAATAGTATCACATATTTAATATGTCAATATCTCTTTATAGCAACAATAAATATAAATACTAATTATTTAATTGGATTAGATGTACTTATATTTGAAATTGGAAATATATTTGGTTCAAATAGTTCCGGTGAGCATTCAGTTCCTATTTCAGTGAGTTTTTTTTTTACGATCATGTGATACCCTACAATACTACAGCAGTTAGAAGCCCTCTTATGTCCAAATCCATTTTGGAAGATTTCGCTTTTGAAATTATGTCATAGAGCACTGCCTAGATATTACTCTTAGAACAGGGACATTTGCCCAATATTTACGCACTCCGCCGAGCTATTAGTTATTGTGCTCCATTTTGAAATATAAATATAATCCAATGTTCATCCAAAATGTTAGACTCCTCCCCTTTCCTTAACCCTCTTCTCATGCAAAATTCCGTGCCAATTGATTTAATTGTGTGTAATTTTTTTTCTATTTTTGGTCCATTTCAACCCTGAAATATTATGCGAAAAGCTATAGGCACCTCCATAATTGCGACCTGTAGCGTGATTACAAATTAACGTGGACAGACGGTCGGACGGACATATATAAATAGAGGGGACAAGTTCCGCTCTCTTCCGCATTTTTACAAGTGTTCAGATTAAGATCCCTTCGGCAATATTGCAGATAAAAATACGAGAAATATTTTGTCTAATTTATAAACCCTCGAAAGAGTCAACAAAGAGGTCCCGTTGATACTTTTTGGAAAACATGGTTAAAACCCCTTTTTAAAATGGATCGTAAAAACCGAAAAGATTCTACAAAATTGTTTGTCAAAAAATTCTACTATAGGTCGTAGAAGACTTCAAGGGTCTTAATCGTACCTAAACGCAAGGAATTTATACTTATTAAAAACACATTTTAGGGTTTTAGCCGTTCTTTTAGAGAGTTTGTGCTCATATCTCATACAAAGTATTGATTTAGAAGGATGGTCTCAAAGGCAAATATACAGGGTGAGACCAAAAACAAAAAAAAAAAAAAATGTAACAAAGTCAAACGCCATAATTTTTACATCTTTTTTTTTAATTTTATTGATTGTCGGCAAAAAATCGGAAATAGCATCAAATTTCAGAATAAGTTTAGATTTGTTCGCATTGGTCATCTTTGTCACCAATTATGGCCTTCAAACGGCCAATGAAACCGTCACACGCTGCCCGAATGTTGCTCTGCGGTATTTTTGCCCATTCCCGGCGAAGCGCTTGCTTGAGGTGATCGACGCTATGGTATTTTTTAGTGCCAACCTTGATTTCCAAAATACTCTATCCGATAATCCAACGGATTTTTATCTGGAGATTTTGGTGCGCTGGAAATGAAGCGAGAAACCACATTTTGTAACCATTCTTGGTCGACGCGTGCTGAATGCGATGGTGCTGAGTCCTGTTGGAATGTCCAAGGTCTGCTGCCAAAACGTTTGCGTGCCCAAGGCTTTAATACACCCTCCAGAATATTTTCGCGATAATATTCTGCATTTATTCTGATGCCACGATGGATTAAGCGGAGAGCGACCATCGGCTGTTATGGCGGCCCACACCATCCCCGAAAGAACAGTTTGCTTTAGGGTGAACGGATAAAAGTGGAATTCGGAAATTTTGTATTGGGGTCGCTGTTAGTGGTTCCTATGTGATAACGAGGTGGCTTTGGAAATGTGTGCTACAAGTGCGCGAAAAGTACTAAACAGTAATATATTTGATACAGTTTGGTTTTGTGTGAACAGATCGTGTTTGAAATCTAAAATTTGGTATAAGGGTCGCTGTGCATATTTAGCCTGGACATATGGAGGAGGTTGAAGGAAGAAAGCTGAAATCCTGAAATTTGATATGGATGCGATTGTTGGGGTCTGTGATTGAGAGAAGGAGCAGGTTGTGTATTTGCGTAACATATTTGTACTAAAATTAGCGAATGGTACTATTTTTGGTATTGGGTGAAGGAATAGAAATAAAATTCTGAAATTTGATATTTAGGTAAGGCGTTCGTATTTGGGATTTGGCGGTTGTTTGGAAATACGTCCTGTATTGGTACGAAAAGTATTAAGTGGTACTGTATTTGGTATTAGGTGAAGGAATAGGGCTGGAATCCCGGAATCTTATATTGAGGTCTCTGTTTTGTATCTGGTATTGAGATATGGAGGTAGTTGTAGAAATGTGTCAATGTGAATAGTACTAAATAGTAATAATCTTCACCCAATATTTTGGTAGAGATATAGAGATAAAATTCTGATATTTGATATTGAGGCCTCCGTAGGAAATGGGGGCAAATAAAGAGGTGAAATCCTGAAATTTAATATTGAGGTCAATGTTGGTATCTAAGTTTGAGGTATAGAGATTCTTTTGATTTAGAACGTGTAGTGAAAATTTTTTTAAAGAGAAAGAAAGAAACCAAAATGTGAAGTTTCAGGTGATTTTGTTGGAAATTGAAACATTCGAAATCTCAAATTCATGGAGGTACCTTCTTATGGGGGCTACACCTTAACGCGGACCGATCAATGACAATCGGCCTGCATTAAATATAAACCTTTGTGCTAAATTTAAAACCTATAGATTAAATAATGTGGACTCTGTCATGATCTCAACATACGGACGGATGGCCGAAGGTTTTTATATTTTTATTCTGATCAGGTTAATATATACTTTTGGGGGTCTCCGGCGAATATTTCGAGGTGTTACAAATGGAATGACAAATTTAATATGACCTCCATAGTATGGTGTAGGGTATAAAAACAAAGGTCTCATATGAAGCGAAGTGAGCATTCGAAATAGTGCAAAACTAGCACATTGTATTATTTAGCCAAAACTTAATTCAGATACGAAACTGCATAGTATTGAACCACTCTTTCTTTTACTTTCCCACGTTAGG
The DNA here is from genome assembly GCF_030504385.1 of Musca domestica. Classification (NCBI taxonomy): domain Eukaryota; kingdom Metazoa; phylum Arthropoda; class Insecta; order Diptera; family Muscidae; genus Musca; species Musca domestica. The sequence goes on along the minus strand of NW_026712344.1, from coordinate 2,721,874 downwards.
TCCTACCTCTCTTCAAAGTTTAGAAAGTGCAACATTTGCACTAAAATATTATCTGAAGCAGAGACGACGCACAAACGAATCTCTCTAAAACGACTGTTTGTGTGTAAAAAAAAAAAAAAAAAAAATGGCAATAAAGGCCCAAGTAGTGGTATAGACCATATAACGATATCCAGGAATATCCATATTGATATAAGGATTCTAACGATTTTTTTTATTCAAAATTCGCAGTTTGCAATAAGAGATAATTTCCAATATAAGTCTACATTTTTAAAAGTTTTTACATAGGCTCACCAGAAATTGAGTGCTTTGTTCGGGTTCTGAATTCTGCAATATTCGTACTAATATTCAATAAAAAGTGGGATGTCAGACACCACATGATGAGGGCTTATAGGTCTCGGTAACACATTTATTGGACGAACAATGAAACTCTCTCCTAGACAACAAAAAACTTTCGACATCATCCATATTATATTCTGTCTTCTATTTTTAGCCCTTTTTCAATTTGTAATCATTTTGTTTATTTTCTGTAAATTCCAATAACGAAATCATAGCCTTGGGTTAAAATTAATTAAATGCCGGAAATCTACCACAAAAACCCAACACAAATGAGTCTTTCGGTAACACGGTGAAGGTGTAAGGCTTTTAATTTAAACGTTTTTTCTAAAATTTCCGCTGTATTTTAATAAATTTCTATTATTAAAGTCTGAACAAATTAATTTTGATTATATTTCACAAAACATATGTACACACTTTACACATGCATGCATAAGTGTATACACACACAAACACACACATATGTTGAGTTGGTTGTGTGTTGGTTTCTTTTTTGACCAACAACCAATGGCTGACATTGGCCAATCTCAGCATGTGCCTGCCATTCACAAAATTCCTCGGCTATCATTCTCGGTTGACGCCTCACATAAACATCAACAACAGTTTATATTAATTTTCCAACAATTTATATCATATGGAGATAAATGTTGGCATATTTTCCACATACATATACACATAGAGATAAATATGCATATGTGTACTTGTGTCGTAGAGTGGTCCGAAATGTTTGAGTTTAATTTTTGTTTTATTTGTGGTTGTCTTTTCGAGAAGTGGAAGTTAAAAGGGTGTGCCAACAAGTTAGAAATGAACAGTATATTATCATTTATATATGTATATACAGGGTGAGATAAAAAACTGCCAAAAAGTCAAACGCCATAATTTTTACATTTTTTTTAAATTTTATTGAATGAAAGCAAAACATGTCGGAAATAGCATCAAATTTTAGAATAAGTTTAGATTGATCAGGTTTGACACGAATTATGTCCTTCAAACGGCTAATGAAACCGCCACACGCTGCCCGAATGTGGCCCATTCCCGTCGGAACGCTTGCTTGAGGTGATTGACACATTGGTATTTTTTAGTGCCAACCTTGCTATCCAAAATACTCCAGACACAATTGTCCAACGGATTGGTATCCGGGGATTTTGGTAGCCATTGTGCGCTGGAAATGATACGAGGAACCTCATTTTGTAAACATTCTCGGGTGGTGCGGGCTGAGTGCGATGTTGCTGAGTCCTGAGGAATGTCCAAGATCTGCGGCCATAATGTTTGCGTGCCCATGGCTTTTATACACCCTCCAGAAAATTTTCGCCATATTTGGCATTTATTCTGATGCCGCGTTCGATTAATAGAGCGGCCAACAGAGGGTGAACATTTTCAGCTGACCTCTTTGGCAAGTAAACACGATCAGTTTGTTTGTTTACAAACTGCTGGACAACGAATGTTTTCTCAGCGGAGAAAACCAAATTCGGCAGTTCACCACTTTCTGCCAAGCGAATCAACTTTTTAGCGCTTTTGAGTCTATTTTCTTTCTGTTGCGGTGAAAGTTCTTGCACTTTTTGGAATTTCAATGGCTTAGCTCATTTTTCAATATTTGCCGAATGGAATATTGCGATATGTTCAGCTCACGACCCATTTTTCGGCCACAGCGACGCGGGTTTCGAACCATTTCTGCTGATGTTTTCTTCCGTCCACTTCCTTGACGTTGGGCTACGCTACCAGTATCACGGTAACGAGGTATGGTACGAGACACAAAATATTTATTCACATTTAAATGCCGAGGTACCCTAACGATAGCCACTTGTGTTTTTCCAGTCAAATATAAAGAAATCACACTATCAGGCTTGAATTCCATCACGAATCACTTCTCTTTTTTGGAAAATTCTCACCAGAATACTTTTAACAGCTGTCGGACGAGTGACTTAGAAATGACAGTAGTCTGAAGTTGGTTGCAGTTTTTTCATCTCATCCTGTACAATATGAGCAGAAATATTACGATAGGAGGTGAATCGGGTATTATTTTCGATTTGATGGGTTGTTTCATGCTCAAAATTTGTCACCCTGTGTTAGGATGTACAAAGGAGGTGATTCAAATTGTCCATTTTCTAATCTGACTTAAGTGTTATAGCAAGTGCCCGCTACTACATCAGCGAAAAGTCTACCTTTAAATTTCAGATTCATCCCAACGTTTCGTGTTAGCCCCTTTTTAGTACTCAAAATTCACAATTTGTTCAGTTTGACAAAATGTTTAACCAAAAGTTCTTACATCGTACGAAAATTTCAGACTTCATATATTATTCAAGTTTTTCCATTTTCAGAAAGAGTAATGGAAAAATGCTTACACCAAAGAGCCTTGAAAATCTTAAATTTTAAAGTTTAACGTGGAGGAGGAGGATACTTGTATAACCGTTGCACAATTTAAACCCCAGTGCAATTTCAGGATATCTGCTCTTTAATTCCCCATTTCCAAATTCAGTATCATTTCTCTAAACCGCAGATGGTGACATCCATAACAAATATCAGGATTCCATCTCTATCCCTTAAACAATACCAAATTTAGAACCATTTAGTACTTTTCGAACAATAATAGTACGCATTTTCAGAACAATCTCCATATACCAATCTCAGATGCCAACAACGGCATCTATATCAAATTTCAGGATATCAGCTGCTTAGTTTTCCCAATACCAAATTTAACACCATTTAGTACACGTAAGGTACGCATATCCAAAAACCAGCATACAAGGAGAGACCTCAATGTCAATTTTCGGGATTCTAGCTCTATCCCTTCTCCCAATACCCAATTTAGTACTACTTAGCACTTTTCGTACAATTATAGTATTCATTTTCAAAACCATCTCCATATCTTAACCACAGACACCAACTGTGACATCTATATCTAGTTTTAGGGTTTTAGATCTATCCCTTCACCCAACACGCAGTTTAGTGCAATTTAGTACTTTTTGTAAAATTATGATACGCATATCCAAAACCACCTCCATATCTCAATTCCAGATGCCAGCAGAGAACTCAATATCAAATTTGAGGATTCCAGCCGTATCCTTTCACCCAATACCAAATTTAGAAAAAAAAAAAACAAGTAAAATAGTATCAGTCGGTTTTGCCGACAGATGTATACCCCCAGCCTTGAGTTATGAACGTGACAGATTTGGACTATATCGACTACTTCTTGTACTTTATATGAGGTAATATGCGCCAGGTAACAGATATAGCGAACCGAAGTATTCCATTTTCACACTTCATTTAATACAGATAAAATACATCATTAAATTCTGAATAGAATCGGATGTTAATTTTGCGTTTTATGAGCTTCATGGATACTCAGAATTTTGACCTTTTGTGGGGGAGGTACCAGAAGAAGTGGACCGATATACCCCATCTTCATACCAGATCTTGAGTTATTAGAAATAATGGGACGTGTGTATTATGAAGAGAACCGGATGTTTATTTCAGATTCTTTGCGCGTTTTGATTGTTCAAAACTTTGGTGGGAGGTACCAGAACGAACGGTCCGATCTCTACCATCTATATAAAAGATCTTGCGTTTATGAAAATATTGAGATGTGCCAAGTCTGAATGGAATCGTGTTTAAGTATTTTAAGAGCTTGATGAATATTCAAAATTTTGACCTTTTGTGGGCGAGGTACTTGATGGAGTGGACCTATATTATCCATTTTTGCACCTGACCTAGAACTGACGTAAATATCAGGATTTGCAAAGTTGGAACAAAATCGGATTATAGATTCTCGTTCTGTTCAGAAAAAAAAAATTTTTTTTTTGAAAATCTCGATCATTTGTGTGGGAGGTACCAGAAGGAGTGGACCGATATCTTCCATCTTAACACCAGACCTTGGGTTAATATAAATATTGGGATGTGTGAAATTTGAAGACAATCGGACTCTTAGATCACATTTTATGAAAGAGTTAATTATTTAAAAGTTTGACCCTTTGTGGGGGAGGTACTTGATGGAGTGGACCTATATTATCCATTTTTGCACCTGACCTAGAACTGACGTAAATATTAAGATTTGCAAAGTTTGAGCAAAATCGGATTATCGTTTCTCTTTCTGTGCAAAAAATATATATTTGTTAAAATTTCGACCATTTGTGGGGTAGTTACCAGAAGAAATGGACCGATATATTCCATCTTAACATCAGACCTTGGGCTAACATAAATATTCGCATGTGTGAAATTTGAAGGCAATCGGACTCATACATCACATATTATGAGAGTTGTAATTATTCAAAATTTTGACCATTTGTGGGGGAGGTACTTGATGGAGTGAACCGATATTGTCCATTTTCACACTTGACCCAGCACTGACGCAAATATTACGATTTGCAAAGTTGGAGCAAAATCGGATTATGGCTTATCTTTCTGTGCAAAAAATACATTTTTTGAAAATTTCGACCTTTTGTGGGGGAGGTACCAGAAGGAGTGGACCGATATTGCCCATCTCCGAACTTGATCTAAGTTTGACAAAAATATTACGATGTACCAAGTTTGGACCAAATCGGATACTCCCTTCGAGAGTTATCGTGCGCACCAGCCAGACAGACGGACAGACAGACGGACGGACGGACGGACGGACATCGCTAGATCGACTCCAAATGTTCTGAAACGGATTTGATCCAAAGAGACCTAGGGTCTAAAACCGTTATTTCGACTAGGCACGTTTTGACCGTATCAAATGATATATACCCTCTGTAGCAATATGGCTGAGGGTATAAAAATCAAAATACCATAAATTAGAAAAAAGTACTAATACTTTTCGTACAAATAAAGAACGCATTTCCAAACCCACCGCAAAATCTCAAACACACCCAACATGATTAATCTAAATATAAAATTTCAGAATTTTACTCAATACCAAAAATAATACCATTCAGTACTTTTCGTAGAATTATAGTACACATTTCCGAAACCACCTCTATATATCCAGGCTACGCAAGAACAGCAATCCTAATATCAAATTTCAGATTTCAAGCACTATCTGTTTACCAAAAAATTGCCAAAAATACATTTCCAAGACCACCTCTATGTCACTAACCAACAGCTAACAGGGACCCCAATAGAAAATTTCAAAATGCCAGCTTCATCCTTTCGGCCTAAACCATATTGTTCCAAATTTAGTATCATTTAGTATAGTTATCACACTTAGAACATATTGCCTTAACCACCTTCAAATTTACTTATCAACCTTGATTCTCATACCAGATTTCAAAGTCATTAGGTCCATCCATTCATTACCAAATGGTACAATTTTAGATATTTAGTACCATTTTAGAACTTTTAGTTACCTTAAAGTTCGAATTTCCAAAGAACCTTACAAATTTCAGATTTCTAAGTCAATCCCTTTGACCAATTCTAAAGTATTAAATTATACCCTACAACACTATGTGTTGGGGGGTAGTATAAGTTTGATTGGGCCAAAAATTATGTAACACCTCGAAATATTGGTTTCCCACATAGGAAAGTACATATGGATCTTCCTATCTCGCCGAGCTGAGTCGATCTAGCTATGTATGTCCGACCGTCCGTCTGTTCATTTTAATTTGTAATCACTCTACAGGTCGCAATTATGGCCCGATCTTCACGAAATTTAGAATGGAGGTGGGTCTAGGGTCAGAATAGAACCCTATTTCTTTTGGAGATGATCGCATAATATTTAGGGGTTTAAATGGACCAAAAACTAAAAACAATCCTGATTTTGCAATTGCTCTACAGGTCGCAATTATAGACCAATCTAAGCGGATGTTAGCATGCGGCTAGAGCTTAGGGCTGGGTAGAAGCCTTCCAATTTTGATGGTCATTGGGTAATATTTAGTGTGTGAAATAGGCTACAATATTTGTGTTAAATAAATGTCAAATTTGCTATCAAACCGCGAATATTTTTAATCCCGGCGTTTTTACAAATAGACGAACAGGTCAATTCTGACCGTTATGTAGATGCCGATAGTAAATATATCGGATATATATAGCGAAATATATACAATGTGTATACACAAAGGAAGGGGATGTTAGCTAGAATGCTTATATCTCAAGAATGGCTGGACCGATTTTGACAAATGTTGTCAATTCAGAATGCCCTCTTGACATAAAAGTATAAAATCTAAAAAAATTGCAGAAAAATATGATGTTAGAAAATAGATTTTGTCGTATTTTGTGACATATTTTTATTTTGTCATATTTTTTATCGCATGCGATTTTTTCAATTTGACTAATGATATTTTTAAATATTTTTTCACCTTGTAACACAGGTTGGACTTATTATATAAGGATTTCAAATATCGTCCTATCCTCACGATTTTTATCTATCCTTTGATTTTCACAAGGGTAGGGTTGGGCTCAGAAGGGCTAAGCCTATTGTTTTTAAAGATGTCCCCAATATAATAGAGGTTGAAATGGACCAACAACTAAAAATTTTCCTGATTTTGCAAAGGTCACAAATAGAAACCAGGGGACACGAAATCTCGCATAAAGTTAGAGTTTGGGACAGCGGGTACAATGTACCACTAATTTTGTGTGAAAAAATACCTGCATTACTTACAGGCGATATCCGAAATACACAAAAGGCGAACTTCTGGCTTTTTTATGCTAATTTCGTTGACGAATATAGCCAAATATCGTAGACAAGCAAATCATATAGATGAGTCTAAATTTGGAGATACAGAGGGGCTTCTTGCTTTTGGAGATGATTGCAAAATATTTAGAGGTTCAAATTATCCAAAAACAGAAATGTTTTTCCGATCACACAATTGAAGCCAATCGACACGCCTGTGAAGAGAGTTACGGACAGAGAAGAATTCTAGCATTTTGGATGATCATTTGATTATATTTAGCTGTAAAATGGACTACAACAACTAACAGCACGAAGGAATTTCAAAAGCGAAATCTTCCAAATCTTCTAACATATTGTAGTGTTGTAGGGTATAACATAGTCGGCCCCTCACGACTATAGCCTCTGCTTACTTGTTTTTAGTACATTTTAGTACTTTTCGTAATCTTTTAATACGAATTTACAAAAACCCAGCCTTATCAGTCCAGTCCGTTCCAAAATATTCACCATTTGCAGATTTGTAAACTATTCAAGTACCAGGAAATATTTCGAATGATTTGAAAAGAAATTTAAAACGATACATGTCTGTGAAAATATCCAAAAAATCGGAAATGCCCACTCACACAACCGACCATCTCTGGTTTTATGTCACCTTAAATCCACAATGTCCCAGTTTAATACAATATTTCAATTTAATTGCATTAAAGTATGAAATTTATTTATGTTGACGCAGCTTTTAACAAAACAACGACGACAACGTGTGAACTTATCAAAAAATCTGCTTATTTTGTAAATATCTTTTGACAACTTCATTATTTATGCAGTTTTTTGTTGAATGAATATTTGCCACAAACAGGAAAAGCATCGTAAGAGTGTTGTTTTTCCAAAAAAAATTAAACTATGATATTAAATTTAACAAGTAAAAAGGCAGCTAAGTTCGGCCGGTCCAAACTTTTAATACACTCTACCATTTTCAAGGATCTTGAATAATTTTAAAAAACCAAAAAAAAAATCCTTCGAAAATACCACTTAAATGAAAACCGTTATATGGGGTATATAGGAAGATGTGGACCTGCATAAGTAATTGTTTGTCATAGGCTGTAGTATCGATTCCGTACCTCAAAAACGTAATTCCGGTGAATAATTTTTCTAATATCATCAAAATACCTTTTAAAGGGAGGTACAGTTTTATGTGAGCTATACGAAGACATGAACCTGTATAGATAATTTTTTGGCATAGGTTGTATTACTCACTACGAGCTTCAAACTCTGCATACAAAATTTGAAACAATTCCGGTCAAAAATGTCGGTAAAATCATCAAAATACCAAATATCGGAGGGTGTGGATGGATTTTGAGACAATTCAATTGAAAAATTTGGCTAAAATCATCAAAATACCGAATATAGGGAGGTACCGTTATATGGGGGATATACGATATCGTGGATCTATATAGATAATACTCTTTCTGGGGGTAAGGTACTCAGAAGGAACTCCTTGAGAAGATTTTGAGATAATTTCATTGAAAAATTTAGCTACAATCAAAAAATACCGAATTTAGGGAGATACCGTTTTATCCGGGATATATGATAACGTGGACCGATATAGCCATCTTCGAACTTGACCTACCTGCACACAAAAGACTGATCTGTGCTTAATACGTTTGGACTCTAGCGTGATTACAACAGACGGACGGACGGATAAGGCTAAAGCGTTTTAGAATTTTACGTAGATCAAGAATATACAGGGTTGCCCATATTCGACGGACCTTTGGGCCCATTCCAATCGACGAGGCTTGTCCGCAGGCAACATTCTTTGCGTCAATTGAATTTTGTACGGGAACCAATGCAAATCAATGCGAATAATCCGTTGTAAAGTGGACCGAGCCATGCCCAACTGCTGAGAACGGCGTTTTTGGGATGTTCTTGGGGACCTCTCAACACTAACTCGTGCGGCAGCGATATTCTCGGCCGATCGCCTTGGTCGACTTTTATATGGCCTCTTCGTATTAGGAAGAGCCTTACCAGTCGAAAATTTTTCGTATAAACGCTTAATGGTGTTCTTAGAAGGCGCACTTCTCACATTTTTTTTTTCACAATTGACTTCTTCTGTTGAATGTAAATTTCAACTATTTCAGAGCGCTCGCGTGGCGTGTATTGGTTCATGGTAAAAATCTGCTTGGACTGACGCTTCAAATGCGGTATGTCATTAAGCGATATGACATCTCTGTCAAAAGTTATGGCGTTGCCAGATGGGTCCGTCGAATATGGGCAACTTTGTACAGGGAGAGATGAAATAACTGCAACCAAATTCAGACTGCTGACATTTCTAAGCCACTCGTCCGAAAGCTGTTAAAGTTATTCCAGTGGCAGCTCATTATATTGTTTACAAGCGTACAAAAGCATTTTGGTGAGATTTTTTCAGAAGTAAAGTTATTCGCGATGCAATCCAAGCGTGGTAGTGTGATTTCTTTACATTTGGCTGAAAAACCACAAGAGGCTATCGTCAGAGCACTCCAGAATTTAAGTGTGAAACAATTGTTTGTGTCTCCGATGTCAAGGAAGTGGACGTAAGAAAACAGCAACATTAGCAGAAATGGTTTGAAGACTTGATCGAAACCCGCGTAGCAGTGGCCGAAAAGTGGCTCGTGGGCTGAACATATCGCAATATTCCATTCGGCAAAAAGAGCTAAAGTATTGGTTCGCTAGGCCGAAAGTGGTGAACTGGCGAATTTGGTTTTCTCCGATGAGAAAACATTCGTTGCCCAGCAGTTTGTAAACTAACAAAATGTTAGTGTTTACTTGCCAAAGAGGTCAGCTAGAAATGTGCACCTTCGGTTGGCCACCAGAACTCAAGCGCCGGTCATGGTGATGGTGTGGGTCGCCATAATAGCCGATGGTCGCTCTCCGCTCGTATTAATCGACCGTGGTATCGTAATAAATGCCGAATATTACCGAATAAATGCCGAATATTATATTTTGGAGGCTGTATCAAAGCCTTGGGCACGCAAACATTTTGGCCGCAGACATTGGACATTTCAACAGGACTCAGCACGCGCCACTCAAGAATGGTTACAAAATGAGGTTCCTCGCTTCATTTCCAGCGAACAATGGGCACCAAAATCTCCGGACACCAATCCGTTGGACTATTGTGTCTGGAGTATTTTGAAAAGCAAGGTTGGCACTAAAAAATACCAAAGTGTCGATCACATCAAGCAAGCGCTTCGCCGGGATTGGGCCGAAATACCGCAGAGCAACATTCAGGCAGCGTATTAC